>NC_090650.1:412357056-412464556 GCF_040937935.1 Hyperolius riggenbachi
CGTTCTCCTTTATTGCTCCATCAACACAAAGATGACAATTGTTTCGGCGCCACGGCGGGTCTCCTTCCTCAGAATGTGCAGACAAACATTGCATTCCAGCAGATCTGGAGGTGTGTTTATCTTTCAGGGACAGCTGAGAGATGATTTGCATATTCAGCAGTGATGCATTGTGGGACACCTCAGAGCTCAGTCCAACCTGAATATTTGCAAATACGTTCTGTTTTAAGGAGGAAAACTACTTTGCGCAGGTTTTTTTTTTTTTTTTTTTTCCAACCTAATGTGATAGCAATGTGGTAAAATTATTACATTTAGGCTACTTGCAGAACAAGACGTTGCGTTAGGTGCTACGTTAAGGTCGCATAACGTGCACCTAACGCATCGTATGGTGCTGCAAGATAGGACGGTAGAGTGAGCCGCGTTAGGCGGCTCTATCCCTATAAGGTCTCCCAGAGTGGCGCTGATTGGCCGGCGGGACCACGTGATGCGAAGCAAGACACTCCGCATCACGTGGTCCCGCCGGCCAATCAGCGGCCGCCAGTGCAGTGAATATTAAGTAGCCATGTGCGCGGCTGCTGTAGCTGGCTCTCCCCGCCTCCTCTCTGCCCCCCACTGAGCATGTGCAAACAGTCTAACGCGGCTATAGCCGCTCTAACGCCGTAGCATGCTGCACTTTCCCGACAACGTGCAGCATTACATGTAACGCAACGGGGGCTGTGTGAACAGCCCACTTGTGTTACATTGCTGTGCGTTGGGGGAGCGTTACAGGCGCACTAACGTGCGCCTGTAACGTCCCTGTGTGTAAGCAGCCTTATAGTGCATCTTACTCTGGAATAAATGTACATAAACATACGTATTAACACGATAGTGATCCTTTTAAAGCGAACCTCTCATTAACAATTTAGTTTCTTCCCATTTCTCCAGGTCTACCAGTACTACGGCTCATCCCTGGAGTTCGTACAGATGGCACAGCTGTCAGAAATCCCACCTTATGTCATATCAGACAGCGTATTTGAACTGTATCCTTGGCTACAGTAATTCTGCCTATTTTTTTTCTTTTTCACCTCTTACTATGCTTTGACAGATTTGGGGTAGAAAAATAACCAGAGAGATTGCAAAGTTTTCACTGCCATCTTATCTTTTTCCATTGAAGCGCAACCCCACCGCAAATTGTGCAGGCAGACAATTGCATTTGTGTAAAAATCGAAACGTACCGATGGAAACAGAGCATTGTTAATCGCTGTCCTGTAGTGATCTGCAAAAAGCTAATGCTCCACATTTTTGAGTGGGTGGCAGCAAGTGGAAAAGCAGCTTTTTTTAACCTTACTTTCTTTCTCATCCAAGACTTGAGCAGATGTCATGAGATGGACAAAGAGAAGACTACACTATTTAAATGCATGTCCAGACTGCTAGGACAGTTTTATGTGGCAGTTTTTATTTAAAGGATACCTGAAATGACATGTGACATGATGAGCTAGACATGTGTATTTTTTTTTTCTCTGCCTGAAAGAGTTAAATATCAGGTATGTAAGTGGCTGACTCAGTCCTGACTCAGACAGGAAGTGACTACAGTGTGACCCTCCCTGATAAGAAATTCCCCTTTTTACCTCGTTCTTGCTCTCAGAAGCCATTTTCTGCTAGGAAAGTGTTTTATAGTTGAAATTTATCAGTGAGGGTCACTCTGTAGTCACTTCCTGTCAGGACTGAGTCAGCCACTTGCATACCTAAAATTTAACTCTTTCAACAGAGAAAGGAAAAAAAGGAACAAAGCCGTACTTTATACTGGTTGAACTCGATGGACGTATGTCTTTTTTCAACCAAAATAACTATGTAACTATGTAGTTATGTGTGTGCTAGGCACTGTACATACACATGTCTATCTCATCATGTCACTTCGGGTATCCTTTAGTCTACAACTCGTATCTTAATTTTATCTGTAAAGAACTTGTCAATTTTTTTCCTTAACTCGTATCAGATGTCTGACCAGAAACTGTGAACAGGGGAAATCGAAGCTGATGCTGGACCAGCTGTGCTCGTTGACTGGCAGGGTATATATCTGGAAATGCATGTGTGGAAACTACTCATATTCTTAATTTCATAGTTTCTAAAATACCCTTGTCACTAGTTAAAGCCAGTTAAATAGTTTCAGGGTTAAACTAGAGGAAGGTGTTTTAACCCATTAGCAGCTTCAGTACAGTTATCTCGTTTGAGATAAGTACACTGCTTTTAACCTCAGCCGGCAGAACTCATTGTGCTGTAAAGTCTTGGAATGCTTTGATGTTTCTCTGCTAGCAGAAAATATAGAAACTGAAAGCATAAGTTCTGTTATTGTCTTACACTGCCCCCTAGTGCCAAGTAGCCATGAATACACATTACAGCAGTACTAATTAGAAGCAAGGAAATGTAACAAATAAGAAATAAAAAATCAAGTGCTAAAATAAATTGGTGTAGAGCACTTGCAAGCCTCTAAATTGCCTGATAAAGGGTTTTAAGGACAGTGTACCCTCATTATTTTAATGCATTGCATTAAAAAAGCAGTTATAACGACAACCACCTACCTGTGAAAATCTACATAATAAAAATGTCTTAAAGAGACTCTGAAGTCTCCCTAAAATGAGGTTTTTATTTTAAAAACCTCATTACCATTATAGTCCCTCTTAAAATGCTGCATCCCTGCGGCTGAAAGCCCTCTCGATCTCCCCAAACTCACGGAGTACACGGCAGGCAAAATCCTCGACTTTCTTGGTCGTGGATTTTGCTGCCGCCTCTGTGTGTCAATCAGCGTGTATCTCCGCCTCTCCCCGCCCCTCTCAGTGAAAAGACTGAGAGGGGTGGGGGAGAAGTGGTGAGCCATGCTGATTGACGCGCATAGAGGCAGAGCTGTGCTGCCTCTATGCAAAAGGAACCGCCATGCACCCCTGTGAGTTTGGGGTGATCGAGGGGGTTTTCAGCCGCGGGATGCAGCGTTTTAAGAGGGACTATAATGGTGATGAGGTTTTTAAAACAAAAACCTCATTTTAGGGAGACTTCAGAGTCTCTTTAACCCTCTGGGCGATACAATTATATCGCCCAAGAGGTGGCGCAGCACTATTTTTTAATTTTTTTTATTTTTTAAATCATGTAGCGAGCCCAGGGCTCGCTACATGATAGCCGCAGCGCAGCGGCATCCCCCCACCCACTCCGATCGCCTTCGGCGATCAGAGTAAGCAGGAAATCCCGTTCAGAACGGGATTTCCTGCTGGGCTTCCCTGGTCGCCATGGCGACGGGGCGGGATGACGTCACCGACGTCATGGACGTCGTGACGTCATAGGGAGTTCCGATCCACCCCTCAGCGCTGCCTGGCACTGATTGGCCAGGCTGCGCATGGGGTTGGGGAGGGGGGGGGCTGCGCGGAACGGCGGGTAGCGGCGGATCGGCGGCGAGCGGCGGCGATCGGAAGTTACACGCAGCTAGCAAAGTGCTAGCTGCGTGTAACAAAAAAAAAATTATGCAAATCGGCCCAGCGGGGCCTGAGAAATCCTCCTGCGCGACATACCCCGAGCTCAGCTCGGGATTATCGCTCAGGAGGTTAAAAGGAACCTAAAGTGAAATAAAGGTGTCCAGTTTAACTTGCCTGAGGCTTCTTACAGCCCCCAGCAGTCATTTTGCTGTGCCTCTGTGAGAGCTGAATGCGCGGCCACGGGCCACCCGCCTCCTGATCAAGCTTAGCGGTCTGATCTTGCGCAGTTCATAAAAATTGCAACTGTACATGCCTGGAATGCTCCTGGAGACGGAAGCGCGATTGAGGAGGCACAGTGCTTTTGGAGGGCCAAAGTGACTGAATGGAATGACGGCGAGAGACCAGGAGGACTGCAGGAGGCTGGAAGAAGCCCCAGGTAAGTTTTTAAAGGGGAACTCCAGTGAAAATGACATTTAAAAAAAAAAAAAAAAAAAAAAAAAAAAAGTGCTTCATATTTACAATAATTTTGTATAAATGATTTAGTGTTTGCTCATTGTAAATTATTTCCTCTCCCTGATTTACATTCTGATATTTGTCACATGGTGACATTTTTACTGCTGGCAGATATTGTCGGAAGGAGATGCTGCTTGCTTTTTTGGCAGTTGGAAACAGCTATTCCCACAATGCAACGAGGTTCACAGACAGGAAACTGCCAGGACCATGGTCCTCAGTTTCCTGTGGGAGGGGTTTCACCACAACCAGAGTCCCCTAATGATCCATTTGTGAAAAGAAAAAGCTTTCTCATTCTCAGCTACTGATTGGGATGAAGTTCAATTCTTGGTTACCGTTTCTCTTTAATTGGACACCTTTATTTCACTTAACAGAGTAGGGATACCAAGAGCCAAATATAAGAGTAGTATGCACTGGTAGTTGAAATGAAGTATGATAGCGTAATAAGCTATACTCGCAAAGCAGGGTTACCCCAAAGACACCCACTGTATAGGCAGGTCGGGAGATTAGACCTGACCCCACTCAGGAAGTCGCTCTCCGTAGATGAGGAGAAAGGGAGGTAACACCCCTCCACCAGGGGTGGACTTAATATAGCGTAGTATGGATACAGAGGTGCCAAAAGAATAAAAGAATCTAAAAAGTTTAAAACATGAGGAATCAGTGGTGGACTTACCTCCTCCAAGCAGCCACAAAAATTGCCAATGTGTTTGTCAAATACAACAAGTTTATTTACATACTCCGGGAGACACTGCAACACGTTTCGCAGGTTTGATCCTGCTTCATCAGGCAATAACAAAGGAGCAATAACATATGTGGTCAGTAGAAGAGCCAGGCACCTCTGTTTATTTCACTTAAAGAGTAACTGTCAGGCTGCAGAAGCTAATTTAAACCTCTATTCTCCTGTGTTAAACAGTTTAGAAGGAAGCTCAAAAGCCATTAGTGAAGATAAAAATCTCAGTTACCTTTGATGTGTGCTTATCTTAAAGGCTGTTATAGACCCATAAGGACGCAAGCCGCATACTAAACTGCAAAGCATTCTGGGGCCCTCCCCTCGGCTGCTAATGAGACGTTACAGCAGCTTGTGTAATCAGTCCAGCGCTTAGCACTTAAGCTGATAAATCTCGGGGCAGAGTACACTGCAGGAGTCAGCTATTGTTCCTAGTCACATGGCTCATTAATATTCACTGCACACTGTGTTGTTCAAGTAGGAGCTTATCTGTGATCAGGAAGCAGGCAGGACATGACGACACATTTGACAGAAAAACATGGAGCCTGCCATGAGCTGTCAGGAGCATCTATCTCTGCATATACTATATACAAATTCTGTGAAATCCAAACGTGGACAGTGAAATGCATATGTAATGTAAGTACAGCCAATCTTTAGCTACTGATATGTGTTTATTTTCTCTGAGACCTTATACCTAACAGCTCCTCTTTAAAGAGGTCTGCACACATTCATTTTGAATACCTTAACGAAGGTAACCTGACAAGGCTCCGAAGCGGTCGTTGATGACTTGAACGGACATCTGGCATATTATAGAAATACCTTTTGTTATTCTACGGAGTGTGGGAACCTCTTGTATTCTATTCCTGGTTACTTACCGGTCCAGCACCTCATATTAATGCTTGGTGTGCGACTCTTCATCTACCTTTTTTATTTGACTTTAGGTTCTCTTTAAGACTTCAATGGATCTCCGATCCCCAGAATCTTACTGTAACCATCAGCCAGCTGTCTCGCTCCCCCGCCTGACTCTGAATTGCAGATAGCCGTTGCATGGCTCATGTAATGGGCAGGACAGTCAGTGGTCACAGCCATGGAAGCGGGCTGTTTGGGTGTTTTAGTTGGCTCATTATTTCTCCTAAGTGCCTGAGTTCCTCAGTAATGCAGCAGGTTGGTCTCCTCTCCCTTGTCTTCCCCAGGTCGGGGCTGTATTTCGGCTGTCGTGCAATGTGTGCAGTCTCCCTCTGCCGCCCGATGTCCAGCGCAGCTCCAGGAAGTGGAAGGAGTACATGGCCAGGGATCCCAAAGAGATCAAAGGTGAGAACTTACATTTTTAAAGGGAACCTGAAGAGTAAAGAATATGGAGGCTGCCATCTTTGTTCCCTTATAAGCAATGCCAGTTGCCTGGCTGTCATGCTGGGCTTTTATTATGTTTGGGTCACACACCTGCAACATGCATGCAGCCAGTGGCACAAGTAGGAGCAGACTAGAGACAGGGAACACTGACTCCTCCCATCCACAGATGCCACAAATATCTCAGCAGCCTTTACAAAGGCAGAAATCTTGTTAAAGTGGACCTGATCTCAGAACGTCCTCTCTGCTCTAAAAGATTCCCAACAGCATAATAGATAAAAACAAAAAACTTTTCTCTGTTACAGCTGATCTAAATCTGCACCGTTTCTACTTCCTGATTCATGGAAGCAGACCTATTGTTTACAGCCTGTACTTTCAAGTGAGCTTATCTGCCATGACAGTCATGTGACACCGGGAAGAGACCAAATTACAATTTGTGATTAGTCCCAGATGAGGGAGAATTAGACGGGCTAAACTCTCTAAATAAACATAGGGTGCATTTCTTTGTTTTCCTTCAGGTCCACTGTAAGAAACGGCCCGCTGTTGCCTTATAACAGAGTCCCTGCAGGTGTAGTGTGTATTTGTTCTTCACTAGCTGTGTTTGTAATAACTGTGTTTGTGTTTTTAGTCCCGGTGGTGAGACATAAAGGAGAGTATTGCAGCTACTACTTCCTGGTTCAGGGACACAAAAGCGGAGTGTGTAAAGCGACAATTCTCCATTCCTCCGATCAGATCAACGGGGCAGTGTCACTCGCTATGCTACACCGGCAGCTGCAAGATAAGGCCACAGCAGCCAGTATTGGTGAGTCTGGGGACCTCCAGGAATAAGGAGCCTCAACCGAAGCAGTTTCTTTTCATATTAAGATGGACTGTGTAAGATCAAAGCCAGTGGCAGGTGTTAGTTACTGCCTGGGTTCCTGCTGGAGAGATGTCCAGCTACATCCTATCCCAGTGAAAGGATCACCGAGAACAGGACATGTAATGAAATGCACACATGAACAGACAGCCATAAAAACCAACAGGGGAAACAATTTTTTTTTTTTTTTTTTTACCTGGCAGGATGAGATATATTCTCTTATGTAAAAAGTCTTCATATGATTTATTCAAATTTTTTTTTTTTTTTGTGATGCTCTCCTGTTTCAGAGGGTTTATTGGCCTTTTTATTTATTTTTTGCATACCTCCCAACTTTTTGAGATGAGAAAGAGGGACACTTAAGGCACACCCCAAATCACGCCCCTGACACTCCCCTAGTCATGCATACCATAAAGATTTCATAAGAAAAAATGTTTTAGAATTCAAACCACACTGGTCCTCTGTATCCTGGTTCATTTTCCTTCATAGTAACATTTTAAAAGTAGAAATATATCAATTTAAAGGATGGGAGTCAATCAAACACATTTTTAGTAGAGAAATACATATATTTACATAGAAAGAGGGACAAAGTCCTGAAAGAGGGACAGATGAGGAGGAAACAGGGACAGAGGGACTGGGCTCCCAAAGAGGGATGGTGCCTTGTTGCTGCCGCATTCCACCATAAGGCAAAAAACTACAATTGTATGACCCTGCGGCAGAGCGCGCCAACAGGGTCATATGCATAGCGCCGCCCCCCCCCCCCCCCCATCCTGCTCAGTGATGTACTAACTGCTGGGCAGGAGGTATGTCACTGGGATTCCCATCGGTTCGCGCATGTGCTGCGATGCACCGTGCTTGGTTGTCTTACACTACCTGTGTCGCTCATAGACTTCCATTACCACAGACACCAAGCATTAAGCACAGTGCTTGCAGTAGTGCACTGCAGACTGTGTGTCGCTATTGCGGCAGATTAAATACTTCTGGCCCGACGCAACAATGTAAATTTGTGAATGTGCCATGCTCACTTGCAGTGCCGCTGTCACCCTGCAGAAAACAGTAACACAACGCACATGTTCAATGTAAGTGTAAAAGTGGTCCAAGACTATGGAGGCAGCCATATTTATTTCCTTTTAAACAATACCACTTGCTTGGCAGCCCTCATGGGAAAGGGGGCATCAGCTCCTGATTGAAATGAAGTTCAATTCTTGGCTAAAGTTCCACTTTAATGCACTTGAGGTGGCATGAGGTAGACTCTGTATGTACTCTGCCTGATAGAGTTAAATATCCGGTATGTAAGAGGCTGACTCAGACGGGAAATGACTACAGTGTGACTCTCACTGATAAGAAATTCCAACTATAAAACACTTTCCTAGCAGAAAATGGCATCTGAGAGCAGGGAAGAGATAGAAAGGGTCAATAGTTCATACATTTTAGCTCTGGCATGCTTCAATGAATGTGTCATTGAGCAGAAACACTAACATAGTTAAAACGTAAAAAAATAGATTTAAACATAAAATAAAACTGTGGAATATCTTAAATCATTTTTAGGAGAAGGAAGATAGATACAATCATTTATGTCATTAGTTTATTTTTGCCTCGGGTGTCCTTTAAAGCATTAATAAAACTGGACTTGGCACGAACAGCACCCCGAGCTTTGATCTTGTCTATAAATTTCTTGGCATATAATATGCATTAATTAGTGCGGCTAAATATACGGTAGTTTGGTGAAAATCTTCTCATTTGAACAGGTCTTTCATGCCGCAGTGCTAATGGGTAAGATGACACACAGGCCCTACATTTCAAAGCATTTGAAATAGCTGGTTTTACAGATCTTCTAATGGAAGAGGGGAAACTATTGGTCTTGGGACACCATAACAGAAATGTAAAGTGGGCAAAGGACTGTTCTGCAGCCAAAGAACCGTTTCTCTTTGCTGCTTGTTCCAGTAACATGAAGGCCTCTAGTGGGACGCACAGGACCGCAGTCATATGTCCTGTATATTCCGGCGTATAAGATCACCCTGCCAACTTTTCAAGTTAAAAAATAGAGTTTTGGATATACTTGCCATATAAGACTACCCCTCTTCCAACGCACACCAAATAAAAAAACAAAAAAACAAATCCTATACTGGTGCTGTACTGTATGTGGTACCTAGTATATAGGCGATTGACTGGTTGGATTGGTCAACTCTGCCTCTCCCTAAGCGGATTGGTCAGCTCTCCCTGTCTCCCTGTTTATCAGAGCGGTATGGAAGAATAGATTGCGCTGTGCCCATAAAACACGCCTCCTTCACCCTCATGTCCCGCCCTTGTATCCTATTTATCCCCTTCTCTGCCTCTCAGATCTCGCACATGTGCGCCTGTGCCGCTTCACGACAGTCCTCAGCAGCGAGATCTGAGAGGTGGTAACAGGATAGGGCGTATCACCCGGCATCAATGACACCCGGTATATAAGACGACCTCTGACTTTTCAGAAGATTTTCAAGGGTTAAAAAGTAGTCTTATGTGCCAGAATATATACAGTAGTTTTTTTTTTTGTTTGTTTGTTTTTCCAGTTTCCGTTTTTACAAGAATTTATTTTTTGTGGGTTTTGGGCTCCTTTCACACTATATAAGATGTGGTGCCCAACTTGAAAAATAGTATTGCCACACATCGGTGTTGTAAAGTTGCATCGCAGCCTACCACTGTGATAAAACCCGCACATAGCAGCATACAGTCCAGACTCTATGCTTGCACCACGCACGTCATCCGGTTATGCACTACATGCCGTGGTTGGATAGTGTACTGGTGGTTAAGGGTTCCGCCTCTGACACAGGAGACCAGGGTTTGAATCTTGGGTCTTCCTGTTCAGTAGGCCTCCACCTATACAGTAAAGGAGACCTTGGGCAAGACTCCCTAACACTGCCTATAGAGCGCACCCTAGTGGCTGCAGCTCTGACTCTGAGTCCGCCTGGAGAAAAGTGCGATATAAATGTTCTGTGTCTTGTCTTGTTATCCCATCTGAAAATCCTCACACCGCAAAAGTAACCGTGTGAAATTGTATTGCGTTGTGATGCCATTATACTGTTTATTGTGATGCAATAGATGTAAAGTGAACTGTACGGTTTTTCACCTTTGCAGAGATCTTTAGGGCTTACTGTGATCTTGTCTGTAATAGGGCTGGCAAATAAGTTGCAAATTTCATCCTGCATGCAAACTAAATGCAAGCTGTATGCCCTTTGGAAATGGTTACTCAAATGCACTTCCTGCCAGTTCTGTTCATATGTCATCCAGAATTACATCTCATTGACCATCTCTAGTCAGTGCGGAAGGTCAATGAGATGTAAACAATTCCGAGTTGGAGGGCTATACAAATTGTGTATGGACATTTTTTAGAACTTGAGAAAGGACTGTTTCCCATTGGCAGGATTCGATTGGTCCATTTTCAAGTTGCATTAGCTTGGAAGTCTTTCCATCTCATTGATAATCCCTAGTCAGGAGGTGAACGTAATTCTACGCAACAAGGGCATTTACACCATTGGCACCCACTGGTACTGAAGCAAAAAGTTACATCTAGGAGCCTACGGCTTAGAGAAGATATGGAGGCTGCCGAATTTATTTCCAGTTGCCTGGCTGTCCTGCTGATCTCTTTGGCTGCAGTAGTGTCTGAATCACATTCCTGAAACAAGCATGCAGCTAATCCAGTCTTACTTCAGTCAGAGCATCTGATCTGCATGCTTGTTCAGTGGCTGTGGCTAAAAGTTAGAAGCAGAGGATCAGCAGGACAGCCAGGAAATTTGCATTGTTTAAAAGTAAATAAATATGTTGGCCTCTATAAAAATGTAAAGGCTACCTAAAGCGAGAGAAATATGGAGGCTGCCATTTTTATTTCCTTTTAAGCAATACCAGTTCCCTGGCAGTCCTGCTGATCCTCTGCCTCTAATACTTTTAGCCATAGACCCTGAACAAGCATGCAGCAGATCAGGTGTTCCTGACTTGATCTGACAAGATTAGCTGCATGCTTGTTTCTGGTGTTATTCAGACACTACTGCAGCCAAATAGCTCAGCAGGGCTGCCAGGCAACTGGTATTGTTTAAAAGGAAAGCAATGTGACCGCCTCCATATTCTTCTCTCTTCATTTGTGCTTTAACCTCTGGAAACTGAAGCTGCCCATAGAGCAGGCAGAGATTGGGTCTGCCAGCCCATTACAGCAATGTTTTACCTTCAAAGTCCTTTTGCTTTTTCTTTCTTTTTGTTCTCCTCCAGATTCCAGTGATCTGAGCAGTCTGCCTTATTTCAGCGGTGATCAGATAGTGACCAGGGAGAAGACTGTGGCCCTTGCTCAGGCTTTAGCCTTGCAGGACTTTTTCGGTAAGTTCAGTTCATAAACTGTTCATTCCTTGGGAGCAATCAACTAATAGCATCCAGGTCCTCTGCGAGGCGCTTTACTCGGACCTGGACGCTATTATAGTTACGGTAATTGCTCCCTTTTTATTGCCTGATGAGGCTGGGCCATGCCTGCGAAGCGCGTTGCAAGTTTTTGGTGTCCTTGGTAGTAGGTAAGTCCACCACTACCTCTGTTGTTTGTTTGTTTTGTTTTTTAATTTGATGTACTTTTATCCTGCTGGCACCTCTGTTCCCCTGCGGTAATAAAATGTAGTTTGATTTAAAGGAAACCTAAAGTAAAAAATAAATAAGATGCTAATTTGCTTGCTTTCTAGTCCTCGCCTTCATCCCACACTCCACCGTTCATCTGTGGTCCCCCTCCAACGCTGGCTGTGTGCTCTGCCTCCTCTATTTCTCCGCGGTAGCTGAGAGCACTCCATGCTTGCACAGCAAGCAAAGATCGCTACCCCGCATGCACAGAATTCTCCCAGCTGCAGGGGTGTGATAGAGCTGGTCGCTTGCACACTGTGGCTGGCTGACTCATCGGTTGGGTTGTGGAAGGGGACAGCGGGGGAATGGCTGAGCGCCGGAGGATGGCGAGGTAGCAGAAGGACTTCAGGGGGCTGGAAGAAGCCCCAGGTAGGTAAATGAGCATTTATCTCTTTTCATTTAAAGTGAACCTAAATGCATAAAACTTCTCGTTCCAGGAAGGAGGGATATGAGTCAGCCGCTCACCCCTACGGAGCTTCACTCTCTGCAAACTCTGTTAAAAATCACCCGGGATGCCATCTTGAGTCACTGCGAAAAAAGGACGACAGCTGATGTGGCCAAACAGGATCTGCAGGTGAATGAGCCTGAGGCGCCACCTGCAGGTACATTTACAGCTTGGTGATACTAAAATGTCCTTGAGCAATATTAAAACTGTTTATTACAGAGCGATAGCCTGGTGAATAGTATGCAAATAAATAAAATGTGGCTGGCCCTTATTTGATTTTTTTTTTTTTCTTAAAGTGAACCAGGCACTAGTTTTAGCATCCAGGGCTTGTCAATAGTACATTTTATATGCATGCTCATTAATTTAAAAAAAAAAAAAATCAGTTTTACCTCTCTTCTTTTTTACATTTAAAAGTTTAGCAGAGGAGGTTATTAGCCTACTTCCAAGGCCTGTCCAAACGCAGAAGATTCAGGCAGTTAAGAAATTATGTAATTATTTTATTGCTGAGCGCAAACAAAAGCTTTCATCAGCAGGGAGGGTGGGTAGAGAGGACACTGTCCTTCAAAGAGTTTAGAGAAGTCGCAGATGCTATCATCTCACCTTCTCCTGGATAAATAAGGGCAGCTAGAAGTGGAGGGGGGAACATGGCAGCTCATATAGCTATTAGAAACCAGGAGAATTCAAAGTGGCGCTTGGTTCCCTTTAAGCCAGGTATAATGAACCTTTAGTATGATGGGTAGCTTTGCTCAATAATGGTGGTGGCAGAGCTTCACCATTCACTACCTTGCCAGAGAGCAGCCAATGGGTGGTGTAGAGTGAGTGAAGATGTGCCTAAGCACTATTCATGGAGGCTGACCTATTTATTTATTTTTAATCAATACACATTGCATGGCTGTGCTGCTGATCCTCTGCTTTTAAAGAGACACTGAAGTCTCAAAGTCTTTATTTAACAAATGTGTTTAACACATTAGCCCTAACTGCCGCATTCCCGCCGCTGTAAACTATCTAAATTCCCCCCCTAACTCCCCACTCCCTCTCCCCCGCAAAATCCACAACTTTCTTGGTGGTGGATTTTGTTGCCCCAGGAGGCAGAGCTATGAGCCGCAGCTCTGCCTCTATGTGCCGTCTATCAGCGGCGGAAGACTGGGAGAGGCGGTGATCCGGGCTGACAGACTCGCTGAGAGGCAGAGCTGCGGCTCATAGCTCTGCCTCTCACGGAAGCGCTTCCCGGATTGCCCTCGGTGGGTTTGGTGGGATTTAGATACAGGGATGCGGCGGTTTAGTTAGGGCTGAGATATCAAACATACTTGTTAAATAAGAAAAAAATAAAATTAAATATATAATATATAAAATATATATATATATATATATATATATATATATATATATATATATATATATATATATATATATATATATATATATATATATATATATATATATATATATATATATATATATATATATATTTTATTATTTAAGACTTCAGAGTCTCTTTAAAGGGAACCAGAGGCCCCAGAAAGAAGCTTTAATACATACCTGGGGCTTCCTCCAGCCCCATACGCACAGATCGCTCCCACGCCGCCCTCCTCCGCTTCCTGTATACGGCGGTACCGGATCCTGTAGTTTCGGCCAGTCGGCGGCAGCACATCACAGGGGCTCCCGGCATACCCGTACGCGTGCAGCTGCATACTGCGCAGCCGCACGCGTAAGGGTATGGAGGGAGCCCCTGCTCATGCGGATATTTGGCCGCGTCCGCCGGAAGTGACGGGACCCGGTACCAGCGATCCAGGAAGCGGAGGATGGCGTGGGAGCGATGCAGGCTTATGGGGCTGTAAGAAGCCCCTGGTATGTATAAAATCCTTTTTTTTTTTTTTTTTTTCTTTTTACGATTCTGGCGTCTCTGGTTCCCTTTAATACTTTTAGCCATAGACCCTGAACAAGCATGCAGCAGATTTGAAGTTTGACTGGATTTGTTTCAAGTGGGTGATTCAGACCCTACTGCAGATAGAGATCAGCAGGGCAGCCAGGGAGCTGGTATGGTTTAAAAGTGGAGCTGGGACAATGCTCAATGTAGAGTCGGAGTAGGAGTCATGGTTTCATAAACTGAGTGACGATTTTTGTACCGACTCCACAGCCCTACTAGATTCACTCTTCTAAAGGGTCACCATGTAGGGGGTAGTGTTTTCTGAGAGGTTATTACTACTAAAGGGGCTCTATACTGAGGGGGCCTTACCTAGTAGCGTCTTGGAGGTTGAGGAACAGCTGGACAACAAGGCAACTAGTATGGCAGCCTCCATATACCTGTCCTTTTCTGTTGTCCTTTTAAGGCTACTTTCTCTCTGTGTAAAATTATACTTTGTTAAAGAAGTAAGGACTCTTTATTATTCATATTAAGAGAAAGATTACTTTGTTTCTTATACGGATCACACAATTCTTATGTGCAGGATTCGTTAGATTTGAAAGGTTTGAGATAGCCATTAGCCAAGAACCTTTTTGGATTCGTCCCATCTCTAGTTTATTGTATCAGACATTGAAACAAATATGCTGTCCAATAACTGGCTTCGTTTTATGTGATGCTGGTGTCTAATCCTATGTAAATCCATTGCTTGCATGTGTGTGTTATTTCAGAATCTCGCTCAGTCGTGCTGAATTCATCTGACTGGCCAGAGAGGAACGTCCTTCAGAACTTGGAATGTTTTGAGAAGATACAACAGAGCATCCGGTGAGAAGATGACTTTGATCAGTTGGTTCAGTTGAAGGTCAGCTCTACCTCTAAACTCTATCCTCCATCCTTATCACCACTGGCCAGCTCTAGCATAGATCAGTTGCTTCTGTGCTCTGAGACACCACTTATGCCCATGCTGCTAAAGGAGCAGCATAGATGCAAGTAGCGGCAGAACGGCTCATCTAATCCATTAGAGCCCACAGCGGTCAGAGACCTCTCCTCTCCCTCATAGCTGCCCTAGTGCCAACTTCTGCTGGTGTCATCAGCTGAAGCCAGCACTAGGGGCAGCATGAGTGAGAGAGGAACGGTCTCCGATTGCCACAGGCTCCGTTGGATTAGGGGAGCCGTTCTGCAGCTACCTAGCTGGCGGCGGGGGACCGGAGGATCCGTGAGCGATTACGCGGGCAAAAGACTGCTGCTTTGGGATTGTTGAAACCTCAAGTAAGTGAAACTCTTGTGGTTTTTTTTTTTTTTCCCCCGGTTAAGATTCACTTTAACGATCCGATTCGCCATGACTGTTGTTATTGCCGCGCGACGCTAAGCTATGTTCGCGTAGTCGTGAGCCTGTACCCACGTCACAATATTGTGGAAATGACTGCTCGGTGCTCGGAAAAATAGTTTGTAAAATCAGGACATAGCTTTAGTCCTTTCATATCTCAAATTCATGGCAGCTCTTTGCAACTTGTGTGACTGTAATCTATTACTCATCAGGTCTCTTTCTGTCTCACAGGGCCTCTTTACTGTCCAGCTCAGCAGATCAGCTGCTGGGGAGGAAGGACAGCCAGAAGGAAGGACTGACCCTGCTGGATGCAAAGGAGTTACTGAAGTACTTCACCCCACAAGGCATTGCAGTCGGGGAGCTCCAACCTCTACAGATTCAGAGAGGGTAACCGTCACATTCACTATCTGTAGACAATGGATGAGAACCTAATTCCACCCAAATATTTGTTTACAGCAAATGAAGCAAAGTAATTTAATTTGCTGTTCGAGGCCCGGTTCACACTGGCGCTAGGTTGCAAAAGGATCCTTGAAAATGGATCTGATTCGCGGTCAATCGGATCCGTTTGCCTTCTGCTGCTTCTGTTCCGTTTCCCCACATTCCCCCTCAGACCCTCACCCCCAAATTGAATTTTTCCCTTTAGAACGGTCCGTTTCTTCACTAGTGTGAAGAAACGTTCCATTTTCGCATTGCCCCCAATGCAGTGCTTTAGCTTCCGTTCCACTGGGCCCATCGGTCCGAAAAAATTGGTCCAAAATTGGTCCAACAGCAAACTTGCAGTCCATTCAGTGAATCGTGAGGAACGGATCCATTTGAAACTGACTAATGTGAACGAATCAATAGGTTAACATTGGATCTGTTCCCTTCCGATCCGGGGACAGACAGTTTTTTAACTCAAGTGTGAACCGGGCCTAAGTCCACTTTTGCAAGCATTTTACTCACCATCTCTTGCTCATGTGGCTTTCACAAGGGACAGGAAGTGAGGGGTGGCCATCTAAAGTGGACCTGAACTCATGCACAGGACACAAGTAAGGCACAGATTAACCACCTCCTGACTGCCTCATGCCGATGGGCGGTGGGAGGGTGGCACCACCTCTGTCACTTAACTGTCCCTCCCAACGGCTCAGTCTAATCCCTCTCATAGGCTGATGCCTGTATGGGTAGTGTAGTGTATGGATTGCAGTCTAGGGCCAATTTAAAGAGGAACTCCAGCCTAAACAAACTGTCATTAAGTTACATTAGTTATGTTAATTAAAATAGATAGGTAATATAATCTCTTACCCACACTGTTTTAAAAGAACAGGCAAATGTTTGATTTCATGATGGCAGCCATCTTTTTGGTTGAAAGGAGGTGACAGGGAGCATGAGACACAATTCCAACTGTCCTGTGTCCTGAGCACCTCTCCCAGTTGCTAGGCAACGTGAACAACATAGGAAAGCCAATCATGCTCTGCGCAGCATCAGGGAAAAAAAGCCCGGGCTTTTTTTCTTTGATTGGTGGAGCTTAGGTCCAAATGCACCTAAAAATGATCCTTTGATAATAAAAACAAAGTTCTGATGCTTTGAAACTGTTAAACACCAAGCCTTTTCAGTTCTGCTGAGTAGATTTTTAGTCCGGAGGTTCACTTTAAGGACGAAGGGAATGAAGAAAAATATTTTTGTTCATGACAAAATTGATCTTTTTTGTTTTTTTTTTAATTTAATAAAAAAAAAAAACTGCTAATCGCAGCACCAATCAGAGACCACCAAAAGAATGCTGTATTAGAATCAGAATCCCTTTATTTCGCCAAGTACAGCAGAGCTATACTCTGAATTGATTGTGGGAAGAAAGAGGTTTCTAAAGAAAGCAGAGTGGGGACGTGTGCCTGCTTTTGTTTCAGGAGTCCCAGTGCTGGAACGGGGCTGCGGAGAATGAGGGAAGCCTCTTTAGTTTCTTTAGTTTCCATAAGCTTCCCCATCCTGAGGTACAAGTAAGTACCCTCTAGGGCAGGGGTAGGGAACCTTTGGCTCGGAAGTCAGATGTGGCTCTTTTGATGGCTACATCTTGCTTAGTTAGAGGTTGATTCACTAAGCTTCACTGCTCAAGCAGCGCAGCTTAGTGTGACAACGCAAGTAACATTTTCAAAGTAGGCACGCTACTGCTGTAACATTCACTGCTAACTTACACTACCCCAAAGCTATGGCTGCTCCAATTGTTCCACCCTGGACCCTGTCGGGTCCTGTGACTTTGTAGGACCAGATCCCCACACTTTGATTGGCCCAATAGGCTGTCTGTCACTTGACAGGCAGCCTATTGGGCTAAAGTGCGGGGATCTAGTCCTACAAAGTGAATCAACCCCCAAGTCAGCTAGCTAATTGTACAAGCTGTTAGTCTGTATTTCTCCTGTCTGGCTCTCGGGGAAATTGCTAATGTTGCTGAAGACGTGCCTTACACTTCTACTGCCCGGCGGATCAACTGTATACACATCACCATGGCAACAGGGACATGAGCCCTCTGCTACACATGCGCACTGTCCCAGTTTAAAATATATTGTATGGCTCTCAGGGAAATACATTTTAAAATATGTGGTGTTTATGGCTCTCTCTCTCAGCCAAAAAGGTTCCTGACCCCAGGTTTAGGGGCACTTTTGTCTTCACTACGGGTACACTTTAGTATACCTGAAATAAGAGGGATGAGGAGGCTGCCATATCCATTTGCTTTTAAACAATACCAGTTGCCTGGCTGTCCTGCTGATCTCTTTGGTGGCAGTAGTGTCTGAATCACACACCTGAAACCAGCATGCAGCTAATCCAGCCGCACTTCAGTCAGAAACACCTGATGTGCATGCTTGTTCAGGGTCGAAGGCTAAAAGTATTAGAGTCAGACAATCAGCAGGATGCCAGGCAATGTGCATTGTTTGAAAGGAAATAAATGTCGGCCTCCATATCCCTCTCACTTCAGGTGTGCTTTTAAAGGAAGCATAAAGCAAATTGTGCTGCCCCATGATATACATACCTGGGGCGTCTCCGCTAGACAGCTGCCGGCCCGGGATCCCCGCCGGTGCAGAGGCCGACCTCGAGGTCATCCTTACTGTGCCTGTGTGAAGCGCTGCTGTCAATCAAGTCCATGTTGCCTGCACAATACCCAGCGGACAACGTGCACTTGATTGACAGCGGCGCAGGCGCACTAGAGGAGGTTGGACTCTGCACCAGCAGGGACCCCGGGCCGGCGAGCAGAGATGCTGCGTGGGGCATGTCGGCTGCAAGGGGCTGGAGGAAGCCCCAGGTATGTATATCATGGGGAAGCACATTTTTCCTTTATGCTTCCTTTTAAGAGGCAGAGATGACTGCAAAGTAATGCTCATCTGTAGTGAGAGAGTGTTGCAATGTTTCTCAGGTTTTGGTTGTTGTCACCCTTCCTCCTCTACTTGGCAAACAAAACTACCTTCATCCCCTTGCAGCCGACATGTCCCTCGCTACAGCTCCACTCTCAGCTGCCGGCCCGGGGTCCCCACTGGTGCAGAGGCAGCCCTTGCGAGGTCGTCCTCTACTGCGCCTGCGCGAGCATCACTGTCAATCAGGTCCACATTGTCCAGTTTGTACCGTGCAGGCGCAGTAGTTCAGCACCTGCGTTGAGTTTATTTATTTATTTTTTTGTAACTTTTTTCTGAATAGCCTCTATTCAGAAAAAAATGTTACCAAAACAAAACGTAATAGTACAAACTCTGGCTTCTATATAACATTTTTAGTAATCTGCAGACAGTTTGGGATTGGGCCAGTCTGATGTAGATCCTGCAGATTTTTGACTGGCCCAGCACCAAGCAGCATACAATTTGCTTTAATTTTGTATTTGTAGTATCTTGTACTTGTAGTTTCTCATTGAATAGCCCTAATTGCTGAACGAGGTACTATGATTTTCCTATTGACACAGTGCCATGTTGAGGAGCTGCAGTGACGCCTCACAAGCACTAGGTGTCACTGTTGAACCTTCTTATGTCTGGAATGGCACTTTCATTTGTAGAGCAGGAATAAGAGCAGCGCTGTACTAGTGTGTGGGCAGTCTCTCAGCACCTCTGGAGCCCTTCAGCTACTCATGCAGATGGAATGTGTCCAATGCACTTTATTTCATTTTTGGTGAAATATGAAATAAATTAAAACAGAGGCGTAGCTAGACTTAATAGTCCCCCCCCCCCCCCCCCCCCCCCCCCCCGCAAATGATAGCATACTATACAATACAATAACATTTGTAAAGCGCTTTTCTCCCATAGGACTCAAAGCGCATAGTTGTGTCTCAGATTAATACAGGGTTGCAGGCTGGGTTGTGTTACAGAGGAGATAGTCAGATGAATGCCAGACTAAAGAGGTAGGATTTTACTTTTTAGACTTAAATGCTTCCAGGGATGGAGCTGTCCTGATTGGGTGTGGCAGGGAGTTCCAAAGTGTAGGGGCAGCATGACAAAAGGCTCTGTCTCCAAAGGTTTTGAGGTGGACTCTGGGGGTGACCATGGTGTTGCATCCTTTTGATCTAAGATTGTGGGGGGTGTGATGCAGTTGCAACAAGTCCTTCAGGTATCCAGGGCCCAGATTGTGCAAGGATTTGAATGTCAGTAAGCCAATCTTAAACAGAATTCTCCATTTTATCGGTAGCCAGTGGAGTGAGCTCAGGGTTGGTGTTATGTGGCAATGGTGGGGTTGGGTCGTTAACAGCCTTGCGGCGGCATTCTGTGCTAATTGCAGGCGGCGTAAGTCTTTCTTATGCAGGCCTGTGTAGAGGACGTTGCAGTAGTCTAACCTTGATGTGACGAAGGCATGAACCAGGGTTGGAAGATCCTCTGAAGGAATTAGGTGTTTAATCCTTGCAATATTCCTTAGGTGAAAGAAGGAATGTTTCACAACAGCTGAGATTTGATTCCTGAAGCTTAGTTTCCTATCAATCAGTACTCCCAGGCTGCGCATACAGTCTGAGTTTTTCAGGTCTGAGCTCCCTATCCTTAGCGGAGTTAGTTGAGACTGGGGCTGCTTTGCTGTTGAGCCCTGGCCCTCGATAACAAGAACCTCAGTTTTGTCAGCATTAAGTTTTAGCCAATTATTATTCATCCACTCCTGAAGCTCAGCTAAGCATGAGTTTATTTGTGTAGTAGGGTCTGTGATGCCAGGTTTGAATGACAAATATAGCTGGGTGTCATCAGCATAGCAATGATATGTCAGGCCATGTTTTTGTATGATTTCTCCAAGTGGCAGCATGTATATGGTGAACAGTAAAGGGGATAATATTGCGCCCTGAGGTACACCGTATTTTAGTGGTACAGGGTTGGAGAGGAAGGGCCTTAAGGCTACCCTTTGTGTGCTGCCAGCCAGGAAGGAGTTGAACCACTGGAGAACAATGCCATCTATGCCACAGTACTCTTGTAGCCTGTTGAGCAAGATTTCATGATCGACCGTGTCAAAAGCCGCTGAGAGGTCGAGCAAAATCAGGATGGAACATTGACCCTTGTCTCTTGCAATGAGCAGATCATTGCAAATCTGGGTAAGGGCTGTTTCACAGCTGTGATATTTCCTGAAGCCAGATTGAAGAGGGTCAAGGATGTTGTTTCTGGAGAGCCTGTCTTCAAGTTGGAGGTAGACAGCCTTTTCAATAACTTTTCCCAGAAAGGGGAGGTTTGAGACAGGTCTGTAGCTGTTTAGAGCATCTGGGTCTAAGGATGGTTTCTTGAGTAGTGGCCTGACGATTGCTTCTTTCAGAGTAGAGGGAAACCACCCTTCTTGTAAGGAACCGTTGACTATTTTGTGGAATGCCGGTGTAAATATAGTTCAGGGCATTTCAACATGAACTTAGTGGGGCCAGGGTCCAGATCGCAGGTAGTCTGGCGAAGGTTTGAGAGGATGTCCAATATGTCTTTTTCAGTGGTTACTTTAAAATCAGACCATGGTGGTAGGCTATTTTTGCACCGGTTATATGGCTCTGCATGGGTTTCTTGGGCTGTGAATTGAATGGCAGATCGTATGGAGGAGACTTTGTCTGAGAAGAAGTGGGCAAATTTTTCGCACAGTTCCTGTAAAGGTCTGATGCTGGATTTCCTGCAAGATGGATTGCAGAGACTGTCAACAGTGCGGAATAGTTGGGCAGGTCTGTTGGCTGCATTTGCAATTTCGTGAGACCGGAATAAGGACTTCTTTTTGCTAATCGCCGTTTGATATTTTTTCAGGTGAGCAGGTAGGGAAAGTTTGTCATCAGGGGACTGGTGCTTGCGCCACCTTCGTTCCAGTCTGCGTCCCTGTTTCTTTAGTTCCTTTATAGAGTTGTCAAACCAGCGAGCGTGATGTAATGGTGCGGAACGTTTTATCTTTAATGGAGCTATGGCGTCAAAAGCGGCTGAGACATCGTGGTTATATTTAAGGACCATGGATTCAAGGCCTAAGTTGTGATCTGTCAGTCCGCCTAGATTGAGGCTGTTCTGAAGGTGTTAGGGTGTCAAACCTTTCAAGGAACGATATTTTATTAGTTCTTTCACTTGGTGTTTTGTAGCCGGTGCTGTAAAGGAGAAGTGGACAGTGTGGTGGTCTGACCAAACTACTGGATCAATTTCCACATTGGATATTAGGAGTTCTGAATGGAAAATGAGGTCCAAAGTGTGTCCTTTTTTGTGGGTAGGGAGGTTGATGGCTTGAGAGAAGCCCAGTTCATTCATGGAGAGAAGTAGCTCCGTTCCAAATTGGGAAGAGTGTGTATCGACACATGCGTTAAAGTCTCCAAGAATTATCCACCTAGGGTGTTTCAGTGTTATGCAAGATACAAGTTCTGCTAATTCCTTGAGAAAAGCTGAGCCACCATTAGGGGGTCGGTAGACAAGCAGTATGTTTATTTTTTTCTCAGCTGAGAGTTCGGCTGCCAGACATTCAAAAGAGTGGGTGGGGGCTACAGCAAGGGGTTTAATATTCAAACTGGATTTGAAGCACAAAGCTAATCCTCCTCCCTTGCGGTTTTGCCGTTCACAGTGTAAAACTGAGTAATTGTCTGGTACCACAGCCGCAAGAGTGGGTCCTGAGTTCTGATCCAACCATGTCTCTAATTAAAGCTAGATCTGAAGCCTCTATTAGATCATGAATAACTGCTGTTTTGTTGTTTATGGACCTGGCATTGCAGAGTACTGCTTTAATGTTGTTTGCCTTAACTTTGAGGTCTGTGTTCGTAGCTCCTGGCTGGGGGTTGTAATCAGGAGTGTGGCAGCTGTCTCTGTTATCTTGGTCCTTTACTGATGCAGCTGATTTATAGATATGTGAGGATTGCTTTGTCTTTGAGTTATGGGTGCCTGCACGTCTTCCCCTCTTATCCCGCCTTGTTTTCTTGAGAATCCCAAGGGATTTTAGAGGGGTAATCAAAGCAGAATCTATTTGTAAAGGTAGCCATACACTGGTCGATTTGCCATCAGATTCGACCAACTGACAGATCCCTATCTGATCGAATCTGATCAGAGAGGGATCGTATAGCTACCTTTACTGCAAACAGATTGTGAACCGATTTCAGCCTGAAACCGTTCACAATCTGTTGTGGCGGTGGTGGTGCTGCCGCGCTCCCCCCCCGCCCGCATGCCCGCATACATTACCTGCTCCGCCGGCGCGACTCCAGTCCCCAGGTCACCGCTGCTCCGTCTCCGCTCTGGTCTCCGGCCCCAGCATGCTTTACTTCTTCCTGCCCGGCAGGAAGTTTAAACAGTAGAGCGCCCTCTACTGTTTAAACTTCCTGCCGGGCAGAAGGAACTGAAGCATGCCGGAGACCAGCGCGGACACGGAGCAGCGGTGACCGGGCGTAGACGTGCCGGCGGAGCAGGTAATGTATGCGGCTCTATTGCGTCGGTCGTCAGGTACTCGAACGCTGCTAGCGACACGCTCCCTACCCGCGGGCGATCGACGCTAATTTTCCGCACGGAGCGATCAACGGGATCGGACAAAAAGGATCAAAATTCGGCATGTAGCGCAAACGATTGTCAGCAGATTCGATCCCAGTGATCGAATCTGCTGTCGAAACGGCGGCGAATCGGGCCAGTGTATGGCCAGCTTAAGAGTTTCTTGGGAACAGAGGTTGCAATAAAGATAAGCATCTCAGCTGAGTATTTTAATGGTGACATTTGGACAACTGATAGACATCCTGCTGAGATCAATGGGAAGGGGTCTTTTGCAAGCTGTAAGAAGGATCAGTAGCTGAGGGTTGAAGAAAGTTGAAGAATTTCAAAGTTTGAGGTCCGCTTCTAGCAGGCTAGGCATTTTCAGTCCAAGTCCAATTTTAATGCAGTTTAAATATCAGCCATCCAAAGTGATCCATAATTTCTGATGAGCTGTAGTTGTTGCCAGAGAGGTGATGAATAGAATTTCTCTGTATTTTGGGTCGTTTGAATGAATAGGATTCCTCTGTACAAGAGACAGCTCAGGGCTCCTGCTGAGAAAGGCCCTATTTAGAGTCAAGGTGTGAACTTTCTCAGCTGTGGCTGGTGTCCTGCAGAGATCAAAGGGTCTTTATAGACTGAATTGTCCTTACACAGAGATGTATGGATGGACAGCATGGATTTGAAAACACAGTCCTTTGTTTAGGAATTTGAAGATATAATATATAATATATGTAGAAAAATATAGTCTATTGAGCATAGATGCTGTAGATAATCGATGAAAGTTACTCACAGGATGGGAAAGGGCGGGCACAAAGAGGCAGAAAGTCTTTAAGGTCTCAGGTCAATTCCAAGGAAGGTGTGCAGTGTTCAGCCGTGTATGATACCAAGGAAGATCCAATCCAGCTTAAATCTTTGCCATCCCAAGTAATCCAGGTGTTCTGAAAGGTTATAGGTGTTGCTGGAGAAGTGCTACATTAGAATACACTGAGCCCCTTGGTCCTCGAACCCCATGAGGGTCATGTGATCAGGAGCCGACAAATGGCAGCAGGGAGTGTTCTGCTATAAAGCATTGTGTAGAAGCAGGGAAAAAAATGAGATGCTCCTGCTACTCGCTACTCTGCATGGCGGGAGGAGGTGGGAGGGACGTTTTTTATGAGCAAACGTGTTTTTTTTTTTTTTTTTTTAATTTATTTTTGCTAATTGGTTGCAGTTGGGGAGAGGAAGGAGGAGGGGGGCCTCCCTGCAATGGCAGAGGTCGCAGGGGTGATTGCTACGTCCATGAATTAAAACTGAGTGACGTCTATTGGACAAGGGTGTCCAATATACTTTCCTTCTGTACTACAATAATGTGCAAATGGGGGCAGAGGGGCAGGAGGTGAGAAGGTTATGGAAGCTAACATATTTATTTTCTTTTAAAGCTGATCCGAAATGAAAAACTAACTAGAACAAGTAACTTGTCTATATATCTTATATAAAGTTTAGATAGTTTACACAGCAAATCTAGCTGCAAACAGCTTCAAAAGTTTGATTATTTATTCCTGTGATACAATGAGAGCAGCCATGTTCTGTTTCTCACATTGTCACAGGCTGAGGGCTGGAGATGCTATCAGCTTGCCTGTGTGTACATTCAGTCCCCTCTGCTCCTCCCTTCTCCCCTCTGCCTCTGAAATCAATGGCTAGTAACCTCCTCCTCCTCCTGCCCAGACTGAGCTCCCATAAGCCCTTGCTACAGTGCCAAGGCACAAAAGGAGCTGTGGGTGAGTCTTGTTTAGTTTATAGGGAATTAGAGTATTAAAACAAACCAACAAAAGTATATGGCTTGAGGAATGCCCTATAAACTATATGAAAGGAACACAATTATGCAATGAGTAAAAGTTTATCTCTGATCCACTTTAAAGCCCCGTTCACATCTGAGCGTTTTTGCCAGCGATTTCTGGCAAAACGCTCAAGCGTCATAATACCCTATGGGCCCGTTCTCACTTGGGCAGTTTGTGACAGAGGTGCCTGGCTCTTCTACTGACCACATATGCCACTGCTCCGTTGTTGTTGCCTGATGAAGCGGGATCAAACATGCGAAATGCGGTGCATATTTGGAGTTCATAAATAAAATATATTGACTGTCTTTACTACAGTCGTTGTGTGTCTACTTGGAGGCGGTAAGTCCACCACTACCTCCTCTATTTATATTTTTTATATATATTTTTATTTAAGCTCATTTAGCTTCCTTTTATCCTTTTGGCGCCTCTGTTCTCCTGCATAGTATTTAGGCCACCCTGGGTGGAGGGTGGAGGGTTGAACCCCCTTTTTTCTCATCTACAGAGAGCGACTTCTTATTCCTGAGCGGGGTCAGGAAAATCTCCCCACCTGCCTTTACAGTGGTTGCCTAATGGTAACCCTGGTTTGTGAGTATTAATATTTACTCTATCTAGTAACCATTTACCAGTACATATTACACTATTGGGGCTCTTGGTGATGTTTTTATCTCGTTGTCCGCAATGTAAATATTTAAATTCCGTGCTCCTGCGCAGACGCTGTAGCGGCTTTCCGATGAGCGGAAATAGCTGAGCCCAATCGGGGCTGCTCTACTGCCCAGGCACAAGTCAATCGGGCTCCGCTATTTCTACTGGAGGCCACCGGAAAGCTGCTACTGCACTGTGCAGAAGGTTTGGGTCCAGACACTAGTACTACACTACCAGAAAGATTATTATTATTATTATTATTATATACCAGATGCAAAAATAGTAAGAGAAACCAGCTAGCAGGCATATACTATCACTTGTCCTGATGCTCACCGTTCTCCTGTCTAGCCCCCCATCATACCTAAAAGCCCCCCGGGACCCTCTTCCGGGTCGCTGGACTCGGGCTTTTCTGCGCATGCGCTGGTCGGGCTGCGCATGTCCCACAGCGCGTGGGAAATTAAAAAATAATTAAAAAAAAAACCCAAACAATAAAATTGATAAAGGGGAAAAAAAAATTGCAGCAGCAATCAGATGCCACCAACCGAAAGCTCTGTTGGTGGCAAGAAAAGGAGGCAAGATTCATTTGTTTAAGTTGTATGGCCGTGCAGCAAACTGTAAAAGCTGCAGTGTGCTGAATTGTAAAAAAAAATGGCCTGGTCACTAGGGGGGTGTAAGCCTGTGTCCTCAAGAGGTTAATGTGAAAGACTGGATTAGGAGAAGAGTTTGCCGCAAGCATTCATTTATTAAAGCGGACCCAAACCAAACTTTTTTTTTTTTTTAAATTCAAAATATTTAGTTGCACCACTCTGACACATACAAAGTTAAATAAACACTCCTTCAAGCCTATGAGCATTTCAGTGCATGCTTTTCACCCTTTTCTTTTCATAACTAGGGTTATACAGGTGGCAGCCATTACTTCTGAGCTTAGTAGGAGGTTTTAGATCATGGGTGTGTTTGTCATCAGCTACCCTCCCTCACAGGGGCGTTGTCTATGTGAAATCTCACACAAGCTGAGATCACCTCCCCTGTGACATCATCAGTAGCAGCCTGTGTTTTGTTTTAGTTTATCTCCTCCACCAGTCTGCCGGATTCTGTCCCGCCAATATGAAAGGAAGGGAGGGGTTCCTCCAATAAATGTAAAATATTTTATATTTGTCATGCAGCTGAAAAAAAAGGCTGCCATTTATTTTTAGAAGTTCGAAAATAGATTTTATTTCTGAAATCTTGTATTTTTAATTTGGGTCCACTTTAATACCATTATATCGCCCATAGTAATACTATTAATGCTCACGCCAAACACATTAGCCTCTATACTAAATGTACGCACGCAGATAGGTACAGCGACAGACGTGTGCCCCGTTGCTTTGTGGGAAGTGTGATGTTTAGTGACAGGTCCCCTGTATGTCTGTGGTGACTTTTCTGAATTCTTTATCCATGTGACTTGTAGAAGTGGATGGTTTTACATCGCGCCCCCTCCCACCCCCTCACTTGTGTCTCTATGTCTTCATCACAGCTTCTCAGTGTAATTTACACTTGGTTAAACTTGTTACACTTCACATGAGAAAGATTCCCAGCAATGTAATGTGTATTTAAACACTGACCTGCGCCTGAACCCAGCGGCAGCACAGCCAGCCTGTGTGACAGAAGAGAGTGCAGCGAGCCGTGTGCACTGCAAATAGCGCACACAATAGTGCGTCACTCTATACTCTGATACATTACCAGGCATTCCGTCACATGGGCCACATCCACTTATCAGTGTAAATAGACTGCCCAGAGCCAACGCTGAAATGTAAACGTGAAATGAAATTTCATCTGCATGTAATGGAAAGCTCATCTCCAGGTAGTTTTCATTACTAAGCTGTCAGATTGTGCCCAAAAGTCAGCTTTTTGCGTGTAATAAATAAATTTAGCCATCTGTTTGAAACTGGAGGAGTTGCCCAGCGAATACTGCAAATGTAGCGCAGGAGATTTGGGTGTAGCCGGCGCCACCATAGGCCGTAATAGGAATTACAGCTATAGCAATGCACAGTAACTTCGGCGCTGTCAGAAGACGGCGCTGAAGTTACTTTGAAACACTGTAATTCATCCGCCAGCAATAGCTGAAAGCCGAATTGCATCATTCCCCAATATCCACCTGGACCTAGAGAGGGAATAGTATTTAACGCCGTCGGGATCTTGTGCAGCAGCAGGATAAACCATATACCGGCTGTATCCTGCGTCCAAGTCTCCCGGTTGCCCAGGGCCAATGCTACCATAGCAGTAAGGTGGATGACTGCTCAGGGCCCCTGTGAGTCTGGGCATGCAGAGGTTAACATAATTTAAAGTGGACTTGAACTCAGAACTTCCTCTCTTCTCTAAAAGATAAGCAACAGCATAATAGCCTTTAAAGAAAATCAATTTCTTTGTTACAGCTGATACAAATCGTGCAATAAATCTCCAGTGTGTCTTCTCCCTGTTTGCATGGAAGCAGACAAAGTGTTAACATCCTATGTTTACAAATTAGCTGCTCTGCTAAGGCAGCCAGCTAAGAGCTCAAATTACAGTTGTGATTAGTTACAGATGAGGAGTTAAAACGGGCTAAACTCTCTAAATACATACAGCGTGCATTTCTCTGTTTTCCTTTTGTCCGGTATAAGAGTTCAGGTCCACTTTAAATTTGGGACATTTTTTAGTTCTATAGCTTTCACTTCTGCATTTCTTCTGACCAATTGTTGATTTTTTTTTTACGTCATCAGTACAGTTTTTTTTCTTTGTGAAACATTTTAAACATGACTTTCTAAGAAACAAAATCAGTGTTCTCCCCAGAATTTTTTTCCAGCCGGGTGGCATGAAATAGTAGCCGGGTGGCATAAAAAAGCAGCCGGGTGGTACGAGATGAAAATGCAGGGCAACTCTGCTTACAGCATAGGAGGTGGTGAGGTGAGCCGATGACAGCCGGGTGGTCACCAAATCTAGCCGGGTGGAGCACCCGGCTAAAAGAGCCTGGGGAGAACACTGAAAATGTCTTTGTAAACCTCAAGTGACACTTTGCACAGTGAGTGTGAGAATGACAATCCTCTTTGTCAGGAACCTTAAAGGACTACTGTAGGGGGGAAAATTAGTTGAACTTACCCGGGGCTTCTAATGGTCCCCCGCAGATATCCTGTGCCCGCGCAGCCACTCCCCAATGCTTTGGCCCCGCCTCCGGTTCACTACTGAAATTTCAGACTTTAAAGTCTGAAAACCACTGCTCCTGCGTTGCCATGTCCTCGCTCCCACTGATGTCACCAGGAGCTTACTGCGCAGGCACAGACCATATTCCCCTCCCACTGATGTCACCAGGAGCGTACTGCGCAGGCACAGACCATATTCCCCTCCCACTGATGTCACCAGGAGCGTATTGCGCAGGCACAGACCATATTCCCCTCCCCTGTAGCTGCAGGCAATCCAGCGCTGGCTCCCCAGAAGCGTCCCGCAATCCTGGCTCAACAAGCCTGACAAGGCTTGATATATTTACCTTCCCTGGCTCCAGCGGGTGGCGCTGTTGTGGCTCTCAGCACGGAGATGAGCGGAAATAGCCGATCTCTGTTGGGTCCGCTCTACTGCGGACCCAACAGAGCGGACCGACAGCGATCAGCTATTCCCGCTCATCTCCGAGCGGAGAGCCGATACTGCGCCTGCGCTGGAGGCGGGAAGGTAAATATTTACATCCCCGCTGTTCGGAGGGGCAGAGCGAGACCGCCGTGGGACACAGAAGGAAGGGGGAAGCCTTGATAGGATCCGGAGGCTTCCCCCACCCGTGGAGAGTTCCCCCCCCCCAGGGGATCTTTGTTTAGTTACAGGTTCTCTTTAAAGGAAACCTCAGGTGTTTTTCTTCTTTTTAAAAAGCAGATCTTCTTACCTTGGGCGTCTTCCAGCCCCTGGCAGCTTTTGTGTCCCTTGCTGCTGCTCTGCTCCCAGCCAGTCTCCTGGGTTCTCCTCCTTTGCTGCCTTCAATCTGGTGCGGTTAGCGGCTTCTGCCCCTGAGCGAGTGCGTGGCAGCGCTGCTCAAGATCATGTGACCGTGAGCTTAGTGTGTAGGCGCAGAGGAACGCTCCTGGCAGTGCAAGCAGCGCGGCCTGGCACAGGAGCCTTCAACCTCGCCGGGAGGCAGCAGATTCAAAAGGAGGACATCCCTGGAAGCAGGACACGGTGAGAGAACCAGGAAGACTACTAAGGTGGTTATGCTGTTGTGTATCTTTTAGAGCAAAGAGGAAGTTCTGAGTTCAGCTCCACCTAAAAGTGAACCAGAGAAGAAGCACCCTCATGTATTTTACCATATATATCAGTGGAAACATTAGAGAAACCGCCCACACTGCTCTGTTTCATCCTTCACTGCTCAGCCTGCTTCTTATCAGCCCTGATAAAATCCCTGACTGAGCATTCACTCTGGCTTTGCTCAGGAATCATTATAGCGGAGTCATTATAGCAGAGCCACAAGGGGGCAGGCTTGGACTTGAAAAGACATCAGCGAAGACACTCAGCTATAATGATTCCTGAGAAAAGCAGACTGAATGCTTAGTCAGTATTTTATCAGGGCTGGTAACAAGCAGGCTGAGCAGTGAAGAATGAAACAGAGAGCAGGGTAGGTGTTTTCTCTAATGTTCCCACTGATATATATGGTAAAATGAGGGTGCTTCGTCTCTGGTTCACTTGAAGTATTAAGTCCACTGTAAATCTTCACACCAGTTTTTATTTCCTAGCGTCTCCTCTGTTTCTGGGACAGCCGCCAGTCCCTCTGCGTTTGGGGAGCCGGCACTGTTCTCATACTGATGTGAGACGCATTGTGGGGTGGTCAGCGGGCAGTGCTGGTGAACTGGATATGTGAGAAGCTTGTCTGTTCTCATTACTCACCCACACATCCTTTATCTGCTCACACTGCTTCGTGTGGTTTCCAGACTTCCTCTGAACTTTTCACTACAGAACTTTTGTGACACTTGATAGTTATTCCTGTGCAAATTTTACTGTGCAAGTTAACTGGATCAGTGCAATAGTATTGCCAAGAACCGATCAGCCACTGTAGATATTGAATGATCACAATGTATCACATTGGATGGCAATGGTATACTGTCTGTTCAGGGTTTAAAGAGGAACTTCAGCCTAAACAAACATACGGTCATTAAGTTACATTAGTTATGTTAATGAAAATAGATAGGTAATATAATCTCTTACCCACCCTATTTTAAAAGAACAGGCACATGTTTGATTTAAAGGGGAACTTCAGCCTAAACAAACATACTGTCATTTAGTTACATTAGTTATGTTAATTAGAATAGATAGGTAATATAATTTTTTACCCACCCTGTTTTAAAAGAACAGGCAAATGTTTGTGATTCACGGGGGCTGCCATCTTTGTCATGGGGGCAGCCATCTTTTTGGTTGAAAGGAGGTGACAAGGAGCAGGAGACACAGTTCCAACTGTCCTGTGTCCTGATAACCCCTCCCAGCTGCACACGCTAGGCTTCAAATGTCAAATTCAAAGTGTAAAAAAAAAAATTGCACCAAAACAGACCGAGAGCAACAACATCAGAAATCCCATCATGCTTTGCACAGCATCAGGGGAAAAAAGCCCGGGCAGTTTTCTTCTGTGCAGCTAAAAATGAGGCTTTTCAGTGCTGCTGAGTCGATTTTTAGTCCGGAGGTTCACTTTAATGTGGGAAGCCATCTTTATATTTGTAAGGGGGTGACAGGGAGCATGAGACACAGTTCCAACTGTCCTGTGTCCTGATCACCCCTCCCAGTTGCTAGGTAACGAGAACAACATCAGAAATCCCATCATGCTTTGCACAGCATCAGGGGAAAAATGCCCGGGCAGATTTCTTTGATGGGGCGGAGCTTAGCTTCTGTGCAGCTAAAAATGAGGCTTTGATAAGAAAAACAAGTTCTGATGCTCTGAAACACCAATCCTTTTCAGTTCTGCTGAGTAGATTTTTAGTCTGGAGGTTCACTTTAAGCCACACCCCTAACCACACCCCTGGCACACCCCTAGTCATGCATATTATAAATATTTAATTGTAAAAATAAGTTGTTTTTATATCTCAAACCACACTGGTCCTTTCTATCCTGGTTCATTTTCATTCATATTAACATTTGAAAATAAGAAATATATCAATTTAAAGGATGGGGATAAAGTTTAGTCAATTAAACACATTTTTCAGTAGAGAAATACAGATATCTACACAAATCTGTACATCAGTCCTGAAAGAAGGCAGAGGGATTGGGTTCACAAAAAGGGACTGTCACTCAAAAAGAGATGGGAGCTGTGAACAAGATTCTGGTTGCTTGAGGTAAACAACCACCAGGGCAATTTCTGCCTTATTTGGCGCCTCAGCCACGGTGACTTGTGAGCCCCCCCCCTTACCTTCCCTCCACACATTATAAAGTTGGGAGGGAGAGGTTGAATGGAGAAGCATTAGCAAAGGACTGCACTACAAAGAACACTGAAAAGCTGAAGGACATCAGAGTCACTGCAAAAGGTGAAGTGAGTGTGCTGTGCACTTCAGACTGCTTGTAACACAAGTTCGTTATACAGAGGAAGCAATATTGAACCCTGAACACTAGATGGCAGTCCAGACCTTTGCCAGTATGGTCTGTTCTCAGAAACGGCCTTGGCAACAACTGTTCTTGAATCGAGGTTGGACAGTTACAGTCCAGGGGTTCATTTAATTTTAATTTTACACGGATATGATATTTAATGCAGAAGTTGTTTTCTCCTTGAGCAAATTGCTTGTGAAGGGTTTTTAACTATAACAAGTAACTTGTCTATATATCTTATCTAAAGTTTAGATAGTTTACACAACAAATCTAGCTGCAAACAGCTTCAACAGTTTATGATTATTTATTCCTGTGATACGACAGCAGCCATATTCTGCTTGTCATCATTACACACAGGCAAGCTGCCCTGCATTTTCACCCCTCGGCCTGTGAAAACTTCCCTCTCCTCCTCCCCTGTGCCTCTGAAATCTCTGGCTAGTAATACCTCCTCCTCCTGCCCAGACTGAGCTCCCATAAGCCCTTGCTACATGGGTCAGAGTGCCAAGGCACTGCAGGAGCTGTGGGCGAGGCTTGTTTAGTTTATAGGGAATTAGAGTATTAAAACAAAAAAAGTGTTTAGCTTGAGGAATGCCCTATAAACTATATGAAAGGAACACAATTATGCAATGAGTAAACGTTTATCTCGGATTCACTTTAACCAACACTACAAACTTCTCATAGATGCAATAATGTAAATTCTTATATTCTTTTATAAGACAGCAAGTGTAGAGTTTCCATTCCATATGCTCCTTTGTAATGATTTTCTCTTCTCACCCCTTTCCTTAGTGACAACGCCTTCCTACTGACACCCAGACTCACCCCACGTAAGCTGAGCGGCCTGCCTTTTGAAGAAGCCTCCGAGTGTCACTACCACGGCTTGGAGTAAGTTCCCAGAGTACCCGATTCCATAGTGTGTAGGTGAGGTTTGTGTCCAGATGCACCTTCTTCCTGTTGGATCGCAGCAGGAAGTACAGAGAAGTTGCTCTCAGTTGACGTGGAGTTTGGCTTGGGAGTTGATCTCCCGGCTATACTGGGCAATGGCAATCCTTGATTGAACTAAACCTCTAAAAAAAAAAAAAAAAAAAAAAAAAGTTCAGCTGACATCAAAGTGAACTTGAACTGATGCGACACTTGAAGGGAATTAATAGCTGTAGGAGCTGCTATTCCCCCCCCCCCCCACCTCCCCCCACCAGAGGGTGGGGGGAATAGCATCTCCTACAGCTATTTGAAACTTGGACAAACTGCATTAAAAAAGCTGCCCTTATTTATCCAGGGGAAGGTGTGAATATAATGTGTGACTACTCTAAACTGTTTGAAGTGCAGTGTTAAATTCACCATCTCTCCTGCTGATGAAAGCTTTTGTTTGCTCAATGCTACTGCTAAATACAGCAGTCCTTATCTGCCTGCTCTTTCTGCAGACAGCAGATCAGGAAGTGCAATAAAAACCTCTATCAAACATTTATTCTGTGTTCCCACTATAGCGGAGAACGGACATGTTTTGTCCATTCTCCGCTCATCGCTAAACTGACAGTGAACGGCTTCTATTTTATAAATAAGAGCTGTTCACACTTGTCACACTGCAATGGATCCGCGGGATCGGTTGCAGAAAGCAGACCACACTTTTGTGTAGTCTGCAATAATCCCGGGCAGGCAAATGCGTTCCCCCATTATAGGCTATGGGGGAGGGCATCCGCCCCGGGCTTCAGCTGGACTATGGCAGACCATCGGAGCAGACACTACACAGTCCACTCCCCCTGGCCATGTGGTTCGGCTACCTTTGGGAACACAGCCTAATTCTCTGTTTGCAGAAAGATGATGCATTCCGCATGAGCTGTTTGGTCAGAGGCAGTTTAAAAGTGATTATTTAGCAAAGTTCTCAAATGTTGTTGTTATACAGACCCAATACTTCACCTAAGTTTTTGTTTCATCCTCAGGTATTGCCTGGATAAGAGGAAAGCTTTGGATCGGGATGTCGGCTTCTCAGACTTGCAGTCTCGCCTCATCCGCTATGAGACTCAGACCACCTGCACCAGAGAGTGCTGCCCCCTTCCCTTCGCCCTGAGCCCCCTCCCATCCCCCGCTGTCCTCTCTGAGCCGGGCAGCGTACCTGATGGGGAGTCTTTGCAGGGCGACCCCCTGAGGCTGAAGCGGCGCTCCAGAGACCTGGATGGGCTGATCGCCAGCAAGAGGTAACTGTCCAGGCTGCAGCAGCGCTACTTCTGCTGTCTCTGGTCTGAGCTGCAGCAGCTAATTGTATACTCCGTTGAGTACAGAGTATTAGAACAGGAGATGTGTAGAACAGGGCATGTAATAGAGGTCCCATTATAGAGGATTGACTGGGCCCAAAACATGAGGGCTATTACAATTGAAATATTGACTAGCCAGGTCTTCTAATCACTTTCCCTTTTTAAGGCCACTTCCTACCTTAATTTCCCCCCCCCCCCCCCCCCCCACAAAAAAACCCAAAGTAACTGTCACAAAAACATTTTATTTATAAAAGAAGCACAGTTTTATATTAAAATAATGGATGAAAACTTAGAAAATATGTAGTGGATCTATTGGAACTTTATGCCCCTCCACACACCCTCCGCTCTGCCAACAAGATGAATTCCCGGGACACACTTAACATTTGTTGCTCGGGCCTTTTCCTATGCAGCCCCTACTCTATGGAACTCTCTTCCACAATCAGTACGAGAGGCTCCTTCTCTGGACAGCTTTAGAAAAAGGCTAAAAACTCACCTCTTTTCCCTAGCCTTTGAGACTGCATAATGCAGGGTACAGCGCGTTGAGTCCCCAGGGAGAAAAGCGCTATAAAAATATTATTGTTTATATTTTTTAAAAACCTGTCTTTCACCTTTTTTAAAATGGATTAAAATAGAACATTTCTTGGGAGACACAGAGGCGTATCTAGAGGGGTGCAGGTATGGCTTGTGCCCTGCGCCTCCATGCCTGCCCCTGTGCTGCACTGTTCAGATTAATTCTGTTATCTGGGGAACATGGCTACTTATGTATGAAGGGCGAACTTGGCTTAGTGTTAGAGGACAGAGCGCGAATAAGAAGAGATATAACTTCAGCATTATCCCAAGCCAAAGAACACAGGCAACCAAAACACAGGAACTCGAGAAAGGATGCTGTTTTTCGAGGGGAGGGGGGACTCTGACTGAGGGAGGTCTCTGACTGAGGGGGTGGGCTCTTTATTACCCAGATACGCCTCTGATCACACAGTCTCATTCTGTGCTGAATAACGGTTATTATATAATGATATGTCCGCTATAGAGGACCCTGCAGAAATGTATAATCGCAGCTTTCTCCACCCTCATGTCACTTTGCAGACTTGCTAAATCTGAGAGTTCGGACTCTTTGCTGTCTCTGGCCAGTGAAGGCAGCGGCCCTCGTCAGCCATCCAGAGTGACTAGGCCACGATCCGAAAGAACAGCACAAGTGCCGTCGTCATCTGGGCCGCCATCCACCTCTTCTGCCCGAGTGCCTTCAGTGAGCGGCAAACCAGCTCAGCCAACACCAGCTGCCAATTTAGAGCCTGAGAAGGAATCCAGATCTCAGAAACACAATCGGGTAAGTTCATTAGAATGTACTTAAAGGGGTCCAAGCAGCTTTTTTTTTTTTTGTTTTGTTTTTTTTTTCCTGCAGTTTGTCCTAGTTTCTACTTACTGTAGGAGCTGCCATTTTCCATCTGCCCTTATTTATCCAGGGGAAGGGGTGAAGTTATTCAAATGTGACTTCTCTAAACTGTTTGAAGCGCACTGTGTATTCTCCCTACTCCCCTGCTTATGAAAGCTTTTGTTTGCTCATTGCTACTGCTAATTACAGCAGTCTTATCAGCCTGCTCTTTCTGCGGCCTGCAGGCCCCAGAAGTAAGTTAATAAAAGCTTTTAACACACATTTAAATGTACAAAGAGGTAGAATGGAATTTTTTCTTTTTTTTAGTAATGAGCTACATTGTTAGCATGCATTTTAATGGGCTATTGAGATGCCCTGGAGGCTTAAAATGCTGCTCGGTTCACTCTGAAGCAAGCAGGGCTGCTTACCTAGTTCTAAAAGCTGTGCTGCTGTCCTTCAATGGCTGGAGGAGAGGCTTTACTCCTCTCTTAAAGGGAAGGTTCAAGCAAAATAAAAAAGAGTTTCACTTACCTGGGGCTTCTGCCAGCCCCATGCAGTCATCCAGTGCCCTCGTAGTCACTCACTGCTGCTCCAGTCCCCCGCTGGCAGCTTGCCGACTTCGGAGGTCGGCGGGCCGCATTGCGTACATTTTTACGCATTCCCGCTAGTGCAGGAACATTAACACATACGTTTTTACGCATTACTGGTTCAATGCGTAAAAATGTACGCATTGAACCAGTAATGTGTAAAAACGTATGTGTTAATGTTCCTGCACGAGCGGGAATGCGTAAAAATGTACGCAATGCGGCCCGCCGACCTCCGAAGTCGGCAAGCTGCCAGCGGGGGACTGGAGCAGCAGTGAGTGACTACGAGGGCACTGGATGACTGCATGGGGCTAGTAGAAGCCCCAGGTAAGTGAAACTCATTTTTTTTATTTTGCTTGGACCTTCCCTTTAAAGAGAATCTGTACTCTAAAATTTTTACAGCAAAAAGCATACCATTCTATTCATTATGTTCTCCTGGGCTCCTCTGCTGTTTCTGCCACTCTCTGCTGCAATCCTGGCTTGTAAGGGCTCTTTCACATCAGACAACGCGAACAGGAGCCGTTCTCCTGCACGCGTTGTCTGCCTGCGGCGTGTCGTCGGGTATCTGCGGTGCGACGCAATCAGCAGCGGTAGCTGGTAATTAAACCCGACGGAAATTGCTGGCTCGCGGGTGCGTTGGAGGAAAAACTGCGCCTGGGTGCGTCGGAACCGCAACGCATCGAAACGCAGCGTCTAGTGTGAAAGGTAAAATGAGTCTATGGACTTTCATCTTACCTTGGTTAACGCAAACGGCTGCCGTTTGTGTTAACACACAAAGTCTGCCCTAATGTGAAAGAGCCCTAATTAACAGTTTTTTAGGCAGTGTTTACAAACAAACTAACCAACTTGTGATAGGCTCACATAAGCAGAGTGTGTGAGTCATACAGAGTCTGCAGGGGGCCTGCAGAGGGTGTGTATCGCTTCTATCCAATCACAAGCAGCCCTGCACATTCCACACCTTCCAGCCTTAGCTGACAGAGCCGACTGAAGAAAACAGATTAGATCATATAACAGTGATAACACAGCCACTGTTCAATTAGGAAAGGCTGCAGTAAGCCAGAGAACATTAGAACAGGCAAAGGAACTTGTAGGATAGAAGAACTAAGGCTGAAAATTTTGTTAGTCTCTTTAAACGGTTAGCTTCTTCCATGCTGAAGTTACTGACTGACACACTACAAATCGGATAAGCATGAACCAACTTGGGTGAGCTGACACATGTATAGGGTTTAATAAATATACTGTCAGCTGAGGGACTTTAGTTTTTGGCTGAAGTTACATTAACTTGCCACAGGTGTTCTATTTCTCTAAAAACAGGTGATAGCCCACCGCCATACCCAATAGTGGGGGAATCTCCAAACTGAAGGGGACCGGGTCCAGTTGCGCAGATGTATAATTATTGATTTGTATAGCGCTAGCATCTTCCGTGGCGCTGTACTAAAGCATACAAGGTATAACAATACAAAATAAACAATACAACAGTTAATACAAGACAAAAGTGGATAACCGCTCATGCAGTGAACACAACTACATATTATTACACAGGGGTAAAGGCTATGCAGACACATTACACGGCATTGTGAGACAGAAGGGGAAGAGCAGGGGAGTAGCAAAAGCCATAGCAGCTGGAGGCCCTTTGAGCAGAGGAGGCCCAGGTGGCACTTACTGTATTCACCATTAACTTTCTTTTCTTCCTCCACCCTCTGACTTTTTTCTCAGTGCCCATGATCTATGTGCAGTGTTGATTCCATTATAATGTAAATTGCCCCAATTAACTCCTATCCACATAGCGTAGGGGCAGTGGGCATTGCTTAAAGTGAACCAGAGACTAAGCACTCTTGTGTATTTTACCATATATATCATTGGGAACATTAGAGAAAAAAACCTACCCTGCTCTCTGTTTCATTCTTCACTGCACAGCCTGCTTGTTATCAGCCCTGATAAAATCCCTGACTGAGCCTTGTTTGGCTTTGCTCAGGAATCATTATAGCAGAGCCAGAAGGGGGCAGGCTTGGGCTTGAAAAGACATCAGAGAAGACCGACTCTGCTATGATTCCTGAGCCAAAGCCAGACTGAATGCTCAGTCAGCGATTTTTTTTTATCAGGGCTGATAACAAGCAGGCTGAGCAGTAAAGAATGAAACCGAGAGCAGGGCAGGTGTTTTCTCTAATGTTCCCACTGATATATATGGTAAAATTACATGCGGGTGCTTCGTCTCTGGTTCACTTCAAGAGTGTATACATCTGAGGGCCCCTTGAGTTTTACTATGGGGCCCCATGCTCTCTAGTTAAACCACTGGGGAAGAGAGCCCTGGCCAAAAGGCATACAATCTAAAGTTTTTAAGTTGTAGGACAGTAGGTAAAGGGAAGCTGTGTTTGGGGTGGTAGAAATGGTGGTCAGTGGGCAAAGTGTCCCAGGTAAGAGAGTATGCTTGCATGGAGAGGTTTAGTTTTCAGATTGCGCCTAAAAAAGGTAAGTGTGGGTGAGTGGCGGATGTGTTGAGGGAGAGTGTTTCTGAGGAGGGGAGAGGATCGAGAGAAGTCTTGAAAGCACGAGTGAGAAGAGGTGACCTGGGAAGTAGACAGGATATTGTCAGTAGAGCGGAGATGGCGTGTAGACAGATCCTTCCTGCATCAGACACTCCCTCGAAGTAGCTAAGCGGCTGCAGACTGAGCCTGCCGTCCCCCAGCCATGGAGTTGTGAATACTTCGGCGGGGTTGGCAGACGTGTTTATCTCAGACCAGCCGTAATGTGTTTAGGAAGAGATTTAACCTTTCAGGGCTATAAATAGAAGCAGTTTCTGCTGGAGAAATCAGCTGCTTGAGTTGCAGCAACCTGTGAAGGAGGGAAGAGCCTCATAGGAAGAGGTTACAGATCACTGTAACAGAATTACACCCAGCCTGGTCTCTCCGCAGGTCATTGTCTTATCTCAGTGGAGGTACTTACTTCCTAAAATGCACTCATCTGAGGGGGAAGATGTAGATTTCTGTGAATCAGGATTTAACAATGACTCTGTGTGTCGTAAACGCATTATCATCGCCCCACATTCAGGCTTTTATTTAAAGCGAATGCAAGATGAAAAACTAACTATAACAAGTAACTTGTCTATATATCTTATCTAAAGTTTTTAGATAGTTTACACAGCAAATCTAGCTGCAAACAGCTTCAAAAGTTTGATTATTTATTCCTGTGATACAATGAGGGCAGCCATGTTCTGTTTGTCACAGGCTGAGGGCTGGAGATGCTATCAGCTTGCCTGTGTGTAAATCAAGTCCCCTCTCCTCCTCCCTCCTCCCCTCTGCCTCTGAAATCTATGGCTAGTAACCTCCTCCTCCTCCTCCTGCCCAGACTGAGCTCCCATAAGCCCTTGCTACAGTGCCAAGGCACAAAAGGAGCTGTGGGCGAGGCTTGTTTAGTTTATAGGGAATTGGAGTATTAAAACAAAAGTGTGGCTTGCGGAATGCCTATAAACTATATGAAAGGAACACAATTATGCAATGAGTTAAAGTTTATTTCGGATCCACTTTAATGTATGTTCATCTCTGAAAATGTCCCCAATTTCAAAAGCTTATTCATCAACTTTGTGAGGAATGACCCTTCCAAAAAAGTGTGATAAAAGCGTCTCTATGTTCTGTCTTTGGTCGGTTATATTTTACGAGTCAAAAATAGGCATTTTCCCTAAACTCTATCCGGGGGTGGGGTGGGGTAGGGGGGAAACAGACTTACAATTTTTCTCCTTTTTTAAAGGACACCTGAAGTGAGAAGTATATGGAGGCTGCCATATTTGTTTCCTTTTAAACCATACCAGTTGCCTGGTGTCCTGACTATCTCTCTAGCTGCAGTAGTGTCTAAGGCTGGTTTTTACTTTTTTTATTTTTTTGTTTCGTTTTTTGTTTCGAGGTGGCATGCAATGCTCCTGTTGCATCCTGCTGAACAGGAAGTATGTCACAGGGACTCCTTGGTATCCCTGTCAGTCTGCGCATGCGTGATGCACTTCGCTCCCGTCGATAAAAATCCTGCGTAACCCATTGACTCCAATGATTTCCACAGCTGATGCATCGTTGTGGAAGTTATACAGCAAAGTGCTGATGAATTTGCGGTGGCTCGATGGTGATTCGGATACTTCCGGCGTGACAAGGTAAGTGTGCTAAGCCCCATTGACTTGCATTGCCATTGCATTACCCTGCAGGATAACAGGGTAACACAACGCCCACTTGCAATGCAGGTGTAAAAGGGGCCTGAAACAAGCATGCAGCTAATCCAGTCATACTTCAGTCAGAAACGCTTGATCTGCTGCATGCTTGTTCAGGGTCTATAGCTAAAAGTATGAGGGGCAGAGGATCTGTAGGACCGCCACGCAATGTGCATGGTTTAAAAGGAAATAAATATGGCAGCCTCCATTTTCCTTCACTTCAAAGGTCTGCTCTTTATAATCAGTTGCTCTGTTATAACTGAAAGAAAACTGATTTTCAAAAGGGGCCTAAAGCAATGTCCATGTTTTCCTATGGAACAGTTCCCTTAACTCGTTTTAACTGAAAGCTTTTTCACAATGCACTGCTATGGAAAAAAAAGCGTAATACCGCTTAACAACACATTCAAGCGGGATTGTCACCATAAAAACCAAATCTCAACAGCAACTGGTCTGAGTGTGTATTAAAGGGAAGGTTCAGGGACTATCTGAAAAAAATAAAAATCCCCATCCACTTACCTGGGGCTTCCTCCAGCCCGTGGCAGGCAGGAGGTGCCCTCGGCGCCGCTCCGCAGGCTCCCGGTGGTCTCCGGTGGCGCGCCCGACCTGGCCAGGCCGGCGGCCAGGTCGGGCTCTTCTGCGCTCCAAGGCCCGGCACTTCTGCGTCCCACGCCGGCGCGCTGACGTCATCGGATGTCCTCCGGGCTGTACTGCGCAGGCGCAGTAGTTCTGCGCCTGCGCAGTACAGCCCGGCGGACGTCCGATGACGTCAGCGCGCCGGCGTGGGACGCAGAAGTGCCGGGCCTTGGAGCGCAGAAGAGCCCGACATGGCAGCCGGCCTGGCCAGGTCGGGCGCGCCACCGGAGACCACCGGGAGCCTGCGGAGCGGCGCCGAGGGCACCTCCTGCCTGCCACGGGCTGGAGGAAGCCCCAGGTAAGTGGATGGGGATTTTTATTTTTTTCAGATAGTCCCTGAACCTTCCCTTTAAGGAATAAAGATGCTAATCCTGCATTCAAAACTTTTTCAGCTGTTATGATTTGGAAAGTTATCACATACTTAAGGAGCACTGGCCCTTTAATTGCCCTTGCCAAACAGTTGCATGGTGGGGGTTCTTTTTATCTATAATATATTCCTCCTCTTCCATTTATTTCCCTGCCTAGCTGTTTAGTAGTGGATGGATAGTGTAATGGGGTTCTGCCTTTGACACAGGAGACCTGGGTTCGAATCTCTGCTCTGCCTGTTCAGTAAGCCAACACCTATTCAGTAGGAGACCTTGGGCAAGTCTCCCTAACACTGCTACTGCCTATAGAGCGCGCCCTGTTGGCTGCTCTTCTGGCGCTTAATATAAATGTTCTGTCTCTTGTTTGTTTGCTTATCTGAAACGCGATCCTCTTCTCACTTGTGTTTACAAACACGGCTGAGTTGACTTAGCGATTGGAGGAGAAAAGAAAATAGTAAAGGGCAGAAATGACATCAGGATTTAGCCTAAAATGTGAGCAAAAGACATGGTTCCCACCAGGAACAGAATTCTCTTCATTTACTATATAAAATTCACTGAAATCAAAACGTGGACAGTACTGGACAAGTGGACATGTTATGTAAGTAGATCAGGTATTTACTTATATACTGTATGTTTTTTTTTTTTTTCCTGGCATAGTATGGCTAATCCTACTGCTTTAAGTATAAAAGGGGCTTTAAGCTTTTGGTTCCGCCATGTTCTTTTCCAAAAATAGCTGAAAGTTTAAACTATGAAGTCAAGCTAAGCAAACCACCTTGAAGATGTGATGGTCTCTGACTGCGTGTAAACAGAGCAGCATCTCCCTAACAGACAAATCTCCTGTTTGTGTCCTCAGATGTTGCAGGAAGTGGTGTGCAAGACATTACAGAAACACGGCATCCAGGAGGATCATCCCTGCTTCCCGGCCTGCAGCCAGCGCCTCTTCCATGTCTCCAAATTCTTCCTGAAGGTGCGGCCTAAACGTCTGTTCATTTCAGCTGCTGAGCAGCCCCAGCCTCCTCTGTGTGTGTTGTGCTGAGGCATGGATCCCAGAGGGGCATGAAGGCACATTTTTAGTTTTCATTTGTGGTCTTAAAGGGAACTTGGGATGGGGCAGGAGAGAAAAAATATATACATACCAGGGGCTTCTTCCAGCCACCTCCAGGCCAATTGCTCCTTCACTGTTGTCCTGTGCTGTCTGGATTTTTGGCAATTCGCCCCGGAAAGTCCTCCAGTCTGGGCCAGTTGGTGCAGTCTGGTTGTGCGTGCTCCCGTAGCCGGGAGCTTTCTGCACTTGTGCAGTTGCAGAACACAACTGGGTTGTGCGCACGGACGTGCATGCACAGTATGCCCCAGACTGGAGGATTTTCCAGGGTGAATTGCTAAAGATCCGGACGGCGCAGGAGGATGGAGGATGGTGAAAGAGTGATTAGCCTAGAGGGGGCTGTAGGAAGCCATATATGTGTGTATGTATGTATATAGATAATATATATATTATCTATCTCTATCTCTAGTTCTCTTTAAAGAGAGTATGAAGCTAAATTTTCATTTTTTACTGTCCACATATGTAAAGCATTAACACCAGAACTGATTTGCCACCCAGAACAAGGTAGCTCTGCCTCCAGTTCAGTCAATCTGTGCTGATCGCCGCCTCTGCCTGCCCCTCTGTCTTCTTTCACTGAGGGTGGGGGGGGGGGGGGGGGGGGGGAGAGGCTGCGATCAAAGCAGATTGACTGTACTGGAGGCAGAGCTATAGCGCAAAGCTCTGCCTCCTCCAGGAAGAGAGGGATTAATTTTGCCCCGGGGATGTTGGGGGTCATAAAACCTTGTTCTGCAGCGCTGTTGTGGTGAATCTGCTCTGGTGTTAATGCTTTACATATGTGGAGAGTAAATACTGTAAATTAATTTGTCTTCAGACTCTTTAAGGAACTATCATCATTGACATACAACTGCAGTCCTCAAGGGCTGAGGTCCTCGCACAATTTCACACTCCTCAAATTAACTGATGGGACTGAATCAGGACATGGGATGTTGTGCCTCAAGTAGAACATGTTTCTCCATTAGTCCTTCCTAAACACTGGCATGGATCATCACCCTCAGAGACTGGAGTCTGACACTTTTGCCTTACATCGTCTTTGAAGTTTTTATTGCTGTATGTGTCGTTTTTAGGATTGGTTCACACATAAATCTGTCCATTTCTGGTCTGGTCCACAACTGTCATGTCCTTTCAGTTCTGCATCAGACTGGATATTTTTATGTGGGAACCAAGCCTAACTCTTAACTTAGAGAGATTTATCCATTTCTAACATGGGAAAAATCTATCTAAAACTTTTTACCCTCCTTTCGTCTCAGGTACACTTTAACCGCCCAACGCCGAAAGGCATTAAGTCCTGGGGCGGGGTTTTGCAGGAGATCGCGGGCGCCGATGTGTGTGTGTGTGCATCTCTGCTTGAATGACGGAGCTCCACTCCGTCATCAGTCTCCCAGCAGTGATCACTGATAGGAGACTGTTAGACGGCAAAACCGACATCTATTTACACTGTACATCACTGCGATCTACGGCAGCGCTGTACTTGGGGACAGCCGTGTCACTCGGCTGTCCCCTGGCGGGGCTCAAGAGCAATCGGCTCTCATAGGCCCATTCATATGTGGGGAATTCATAAGTGGTGCTGCGAGGTATGGCTCTGCAGCGAGCTCTTAAAGCTGCAGAGCCCTAAACTGTAAAAAAAATAGCCTGGTCACTAGGGGGTTTAGGCCTATGGTCCTGAACTGGTTAACTGTGTAATAGGTGTGGTCAATAAAAGCTAACAGTTTGGCCCAAGCCAGAAGGAGGAAGCCTTGCAGTCGCGTGAAGGGTGACATGGACGGCAACCAGGGCTATGGAGTCGGTGCAATATTTGGGTACCAGCAGTCGGAGGTTTCATAGACTGAGGAGTTCGAGTCGTATGATTTTTGTACAAACTTCACAGCCCTGATGGCAGCCCTGTGGCCCTCTCCACATCACTAGCTTTGGTGCTGAAGTGCATTGTACACCATAATTCATGTTTCTGAATTGAGAAACCTGCATTTGAACTCCAACCCCATTGGCTACTTTAACTAAAGGCAGCCTGTTTGGTGCAGTTAGGGTGGAAACCAGACTGAAGTGTATCAAAGAGCGAGTTAGAGAAGAAGCTACCCGGGTTTCAATAGTTCAAATCGGATGTGCTGGTAGTTGAAGAGCTCCAGCCACACCAATGGCTGGATAGTTTACTGGTTAAAGTGAACCTGAGATGGAGGGACAAAAGGTGTTTTTTTTTTTTTTTTTTTAATAACATATTTGGGGCTTCCTCCCCCTCCACGCTGAATGATCCCTCACCACTGTCCTCCGCCTCCTGGATCTTCTCAAATTGGCCACGGAAAGTCCTCAGCTCATGCGCGTCCCAGCCACACATTCACTCCCATTGCGCTCCCTTGGCTGGGAGCACGACGTGGGAGCGCTTGCAGCCATACTGTGTATTTGCCCACTGGAGGACTTTTTGGGCCAGTTTCTGAGAATCCAGGAGTCGGAGGAGGATGACAAGCCTGAAAGAAGCTAGAGGAAGCCCCAAATATGTATATGTTTTTCCCCTTTCCCCATCTCAGGTACACTTAAAGGGATACTGTAGGGGGGTCGGGGGGAAATGAGCTGAACTTACCCGGGGCTTCTAATGGTCTCTCCGCAGACATCCTGTGCCCGCGCAGCCGCACACCGATGCTCCGGCCCCGCCTCCGATTCACTTCTGGAATTTCTGACTTTAAAGTCAGAAAACCACTGCACCCTGCGTTGCCGTGTCCTCGATCCCGCTGATGTCATCAAGAGTGCATAGCGCAGGCCCAGTATGGTCTGTGTCTGCGCAGTACACTCCTGGTGACATCAGCGGGGAGCGAGGGACACGGCAACGCAGGCGCAGTGGTTTTCTGACTTTAAAGTCAGAAATTCCAGAAGTGAACTGGAGGCGGGGCCGGAGCATTGGGGAGTGGGCTGCGCCAACACAGGATGGCTGCGGGGACCATTAGAAGCCCCGGTAAGTTTAGCTCATTTTCCCCCGAACAACCCCCCCCCCCCCCCTACAGTATCCCTTTTAAAGTGCTCCTGTTCAGTAAGCGCCACCTATTCCGTAAGGAGTCCTTGGGCCTGCTGCCCTAGAGCGCGCCCTAGTGGCTCCAGCCCTGGCGCTTTCATTCCACCAGGAGAAAGGCGTGACTATAAATCTTCTGTGTCTTGTCTCGTCACTACAGCGTGAAGCAGGTAATACAGAGGCGAGGTGATCCTGATTGTTCTTTTTGCAAGCCAGACCATATCCTTATTTGGGCGGTGAAGTATTTGTCCTCTGAGATGGGCGTTAGTAATGGGTGCTGTGTTTTGCACGCAGGACTTGAAGACGTCCCGGGGCCTGCATGACGAGATGAAGAAGGCTGCCAGTAATAATGTTAAGCAGGTGAGCCTTGTGTTTACACTGAGAAATTGTGATGTTCTATTTAAATGAGTCCTCAAATGTCAAGCATCCAAATATTTAGAGAAGGGAAGATGGCTGACCTTACGCTGCTGTCAGACTGAGCACTTCTCCTGCATTACTCTGTGTGCAGAGCTGTGCACTGCGCCTCACAGAAGCAGGGCAGCATCGCTTTCCATTGGTCCAGGGCAAGGCCCAGAAGCCTTTTCTCAGAAACTGTTTACATTACATCCTAACCTATTTTAAAGGGAACTTGAAGTGAGAAGTATATGGAGGCTGCCATATTATTTCCTTTTAAACAATACCAGTTTCCTGGCAACCCTGCTGATCCATTTGGCTGCAGCAGTGTCTGAAAAACACCAGAAACAAGCATGCAGCTAATCCTTGTTAGATCTGACAATGTCAAAAACACCTGATCTGCTCCATGCTGGTTCCAGGTCTATGGTTAAATGTATTCGAGGCAGGATAGCCAGGCAACTGGTATTGCATAAACAAGAAATAAATAAATCTAGCAGCCTCCATATACCTCTCACTTCAGGTACCCTTTAAAGCAAAATTTGCTGTATTTATAGCCTTAGTCCTCTAGGTGCTTGTTGCCAACAGATTGGGAGTGCCTTACCCAGCACAGAGCAGGTCACCTGACCATATGCCCAACCCACTCCCTGTCCTGAGCGATTAACACTTTGTGGAAAGCACTTCACCTACAGCTCTTTCCTGCCTGGAACGGGGAAGACTATTTAACTCCTCACATAGTTACGCTATGTGTTTCTTAGTGGCAAAATCGGTGAAGGGGGGAAAGACCAACATGGCAACCAAGCGGTGTGTTGGGTTCCCGATGTGGCTAGTAGCTGATCAGCTACTACATAGGCATCAAAGGTTGTAGCTGATCGTAAAAAAACTGGTGGCCATTTGGGCGCTGGGGTTAGGAGCTTTGTTTTAGGGACGGGGTAAGGGGTCTTTTTAGGGATTTACAGGGGAAGGTTCAAGTGAGTGCCACTGCTAGATAGTCCCTTAGTAACATATTGGTACCGTATTTTTGGGGCTATAAGACGCACCAAGGTTTAGAGGGCAAAAATCAGGGGAAAAAAACAAAACCGACTAAACCTTGGTGCATCTAGGGTGCAGGGGCCTCTTACCTTTCCCCCCCAAACTATCTCTATCTAAGCTACACTGACTACCCAGCTACACTAACCCCTGCTGCTCCACTAGCTACATTACACTAACCCCTGCTACCCCCAAAAACGTACACTAAGCTACAATGCCCCCACTAGCTACAGTAAGCTACAAATGCATTTTTCATAATTAACGATCCTTACCGATCCCTGACCCTAACCCCCCCCCCCCCCCAGCAAAAAAGTGATAATCAGTGTACCCCTCAAGACACCCCTCCCCCCCGGTCACCAGCTTGCCGATCTTTTCAATTAAAACCTATGGCGAGGCCCAATTTGCCTGATACTGCAGATATAATGAATAAAGAAACCTTTAATTACCATATAAATTTGCCATGAAATGACCCAGCTTTGTGCAGTATCGGCCCACAGTGTGTGTACAGGAATTCCTTGTAATGGAAGTGGAAATTCATTTGTTTACACATATAGTTGTTGACGGGTCATAACAGCGGAGATTGTAGGGAAATGCCCTCCCCGTATCTCTGCTCAGGAATGTCTCATTGATCTGTGAGTTAAATATTTGCGCTGTGGCAGGAGAGCGTGGTGTCGCCGCTCCTCCGCCTTGTCATGTCACATTGTCCCCTGTGCTCAGCCATGCAGGGCGGCTTTGTAAAGCTGTCAATGATCCATCGGGGACAGCTGGGGGAAATGGACCAGAACGTTCCCACATTCCGGTGATGAGTAAACATCTTGTCGCTGATCTGCGGCCGCACAGACAACCTGCAGTGTTTGACGAGACCGTATTATGCGGACCTGTGTTCTAATGCGCTTACTGTCACCTCACCAGTCACCAGCACGGCAGTCATATCCTGATGAGCTTACTGTCACCTCATCATCTGATAGAATTGTGCTTTTATGACTTTGTGGAGAAGTAAACATTCAGTTGGGGATTAAAGAGGAACACCGGCCTAAACAAACATACTGTCATTAAGTTACATTAATTAAAATAGATAGGTAATATCTCTTACCCACCCTGTATTAAAAGAACAGGCAAATGTTTGATTTCATGGGGGCAGCCATCTTTTTGGTTGAAAGGGGATAAAAGGGAGCAGAAGACACAGTTCCAACTGTCTTGTGTCCTGATCACCCCTCCCAGCTGCTAGGCAACGAGAACATCAGAAATCCCAACATGCTTTGCACAGCATCAGGGGAAAAATGCCTGGGCAGTTTTCTTTGGTGGTCTGGAGCTTAGCTTCTGATCCACTAAAAATTAGGCTTGGGTATGAAAACAGTTCTGATGCTGTGAACCTGTTAAACACCAAGCCTTTTCAGTGCTGCTGAGTAGATTTTTTTTTTTATTAATTTAAAATAGATAGGTAATATCTCTTACCCACCCTGTATTAAAAGAACAGGCAAATGTTTGATTTCATGGGGGCAGCCATCTTTTTGGTTGAAAGGGGATAAAAGGGAGTAGAAGACACAGTTCCAACTGTCTTGTGTCCTGATCACCTCTCCCAGCTGCTAGGCAACGAGAACATCATCAGAAATCCCAACATGCTTTGCACAGCATCAGGGGAAAAATGCCTGGGCAGTTTTCTTTGGTGGGGTGGAGCTTAGCTTCTGATCCACTAAAAATTAGGCTTGGGTATGAAAAACAGTTCTGATGCTGTGAACCTGTTAAACACCAAGCCTTTTCAGTGCTGCTGAGTATTTTTATTTTTTTTTAGTCTGGAGGTTCACTTTAAAGCGGACCCCTACTCAGAACTTCCTCTCTGGTCGTTAAGTGGTTAATAACAAACTTATAACAGCATGCAAATAACATGAAGCTTTGAAGCTTCCTATTTTAGATAAGATGGGGCAGAATCATAATGACAGTGATGTAAGCCTGTTATCTCTAGGCGATGTTTGCTGTGGGAGGATCAGTAAGCTGTCGTAGAGAGGGGATATTAACACTGAGCTGGGTTGGAGAAATAAAGGGGCAGAAGTGATGTTACTTTTGGCATCGCAGAGGAACATTAAAGATGGAAACCAGCAGAAATGTTTTCTTTTTGTCATATAACATGTCTCCTAACTCTGACATTGAATTCTAAAGGCAGGCAGGATAGGTAGGCTAAATAAGTAATTTCTTATCGGATGATATTTGTTTTTTTTCTGTTAATATGGAGTATCATCCCAGTTGAAAGACCTGTACACATGCCTGATGAAACTTTGCTGAACACAACCGCCTCGCCGACAATTCAGCGTGTGTGCACAGCCCTCGATGTTCCTTGACCACTTGGGCAGCGATTCGCCTGGTGAATCACTTTGGCCATGTGATGTTAGATAACATCGTTCTCTTACTAACCCCCCCGCCCCCTGCGCTACGGCACTCCTCTGACAACCCAACCCCTCAATACTAATGCTGGTGGTAAAATTGGTCAGTGATTGGCCAATCATAATTGAAAGTGTATACCAAGCATTAGAGCCACCTTATAGCAGTTTCTATAGCAAGAAAACGCAATTTGATGTTTGACTGGTTCTCTTTGAAACGAGCCTGAAATGCATTTTGTGCTTAAGAGACAGTTCATCATACTCACGCCTCTTTTTCTTTTCTATCGCAGGTCGTTGAGTGGGTTTTGGACAAGCTGAATAAGAAATGAGTTCTGTAAAATTGTGACCTATCTCTCTGCGGAGGCCGGAATGGACATTCTGCAATGTAAATAGTGGCTGTGTACATTGAGCTTTATACTGATCATGTATATTGTTTGACTTTTTTTTTTTTTTTTTCTTTTTACCTTTTTTTTCTTTTAATAAACAGTTTACCTCTGCCCGCCGCCCCTGATCCTCTGTACAGGCCGTAATCTATCATCCTGCGAGTTCTGCTCCAGCCTAACAATCCCAGCATTGTGCTGTCAGGGTTCCGGCCACAATCAGCCCTGCGTTCTGTTAACTGATATCATCAGTGTGCTTTGGATGGATGTGAGCGAAACTTTAACCCTTCCTCATCACAGAAGGTCTCGCCGTGCGCTTCTGTAGGTACCAGGCGACTATACATACACCTCTCCATGTTAAAGCGAACCTGAACTCCGAACTTCCTCTCTGCTCTAAAAGATACACAACCGCATAATAACCTTTAAAGCAGAACTTTTTTTGTTTCAGCCTTTTTTATTTTATTTTTTTTATTTATTTATTTTTTTTGGTCAAAAAAATCCTGCAATAAATCTGCAGTGTGTCTACTTCCTGCTTTTATGGAAGCAGGCATATTGTTAACATCCTGTGTTTAAAAATTAGCTCCAGAATCTCCTCTGCCTCAGCAGAGAAGCTGACACAGCCGAGAGATCAAATTACATGGTGATTAGTCACAGATGAGTGGAATTAGACAGGCTAAACTCTCAGGGCCCGTTTCCACTAGTGCGGTGTGAATCGTTGGGATTCCACCGCTGACAAAATCGCATGCGGATGCGATTCCGCATGCGATTTTTGCCGCGATTTCGCATGCGATTTCGCATAGGCAGGCTATCAGCGATTTTAACCATGTCACTGCCTGGCTCAATGTACATTAGTTTTAGTGCGATTGCAAAAAACGCATGTGCGTTTTCCCCTATTAAATACATTGCCTGCGAATCGCCTGCATTCCACACGCAGGCGAATTCTGCAGGCCCTACCGTGCAGAAAAATCCTGCACAGAAAAACGCACCAAAAAACTGACAAGTGGAAACAGTCTCATCCACTTGTATTAGTTATGCGAATCCGCATGCAGACAACGCATGCGGTTTCGCTCTAGTGGAAACGGGCCCTCAGAGAAATGCACCCTGCATGTATTCAGTTTTCCTTCTGTTCTTGTACAAGAGTTCAGGTCCACCATTGACAGGCGAAGCTCACGACAGTCTCACATTACAAGAGTAACTGTCAAGGGGTGGCATATAAAAGGCTCCTGTTCACGCTACAGAAATTTTTTTTGTTTTCATATATGCAGGAAAGCACAAAATCGGAACAGCTTGTTAATAACCTAGAGTGCATTCTCACTGTCAAAGCCAACGCAACACGCACAGACTGTACCGCAAGTGCAAAGTCCCAAGCTGCTGCATTTCTTCCCGCAATTCTATCATGCTGCAAATCAGATGCAATGGAGACCTATATGGATTAAAGGACAACTGTTATGAGAGGGATAGGGAGGCTATTTATTTCCTTTTTAAGCAATACCAGTTGCCGGACACCCCTACCTCTAGTACTTTTAGCCATAGATTATGAACAAGCATGCAGCAGAGCCGGTGTTTCTGACATTGTCAGATCTGACAAGACTAGCTGCATGCTTGTTTCTGGTGTGATTCAGACACTGCTGCAGCCAAATAGATCAGCAGGGCTGCTAGGCAACTGGTATTGTTTAGGCTACCATTGCTTTCATCGGCCGCTATTGCTGACTGAGTAGGGAGAACAACGCTGTCGGCCAAGGTGATTGGCCAGACAAATTGCTTGCTGACATGCCAAGGGGAGTATCAGGAGGGGCTGCTGAACATGCACTAGAAATTGGTGATCTGCAAACTTGGCTCTCCAGCTGTTAAGAAACTACAAGTCCCACAATGCATTTGTCTTTATGAAACGTGGCTGTCAGACTCCTGCAATGCATTGTGGGACTTGTAGTTCCTTAAGAGCTGGAGAGCCAAGTTTGCAGATCACTGCACTAGATTCCTGGCAGAGGTGGTTGTTAATGGCCTCATCATGAGAGTTTAATCTCGCCCATGTTTGTAGCTTGAGGCTTGTCCATTCTTCCTGCTTCAAAACTGGAACAGAAAAACTGATGCCATTTTGACAAACCGATGTGTTGAAACCGAAAATGGATCAGATTTTTATTTGGTACAGTGGGAAAGGACCGCTATTGCGAAAAGTTTTAAAATGTAATATACATGTTAACACATACACATATGTAGTATATAAAGATGCCTTAGAGGGGATCTAATTAACCTGTATAAATGCATCAGAGGGCAATATAAAAGAGTGGCAGATGAGCTTTTTGTCCCTAGGCTTTCACAAAGGACTAGAGCATGGGTCCCCAACCTTTTCCGGCCCGGGGACCGCTATCCAAACCAAACTTTTCTGTGTGTGTGTGTGGGGGGGGGGGGGGGGGGGGTTGGGGAGAGTATAGATAGGTAGGTAGCCAAGTATAAGTGCCCCCTGTATAGGGTATCTAGGTATAGTTGCCCCCCAGTATAGCTAGTATAGTTACCCCTGTATAGAGAGTATAGTTACCCCAGTATAGCCCACTCCCCCCGCTCCTGTTACCTTATGAGCTAGCGGCAACTTCTTCTTTTAGATTGCCCGGTAGCCCCTCTCCTCTTTGCAGCATCTTCTATTACAGCAGCTCAACCCACGGCTGCTGTAAGGAAGGGGAGAAAGCAGGACAGCCGCTTCTTGTAGCGGCGATAAACATTGCTGTTACCATGGGAACCGCTGTCCTGCTTCCTTCCCTTCCTTACAGCAGTCGTGGGATGCACTGCTGTAATAGAAGATGCTGCAAAGGGGAGAGGGGCTACTGGGCAATCTAAAAGAGGAAGCAGCTGCCAGCTCATAAGGTAACGGGGGAGAGGTCAGACCTGGCCATTGGGGACCCCTGGACTAGAGGACATGATCTGCACCTGGAGGAAAGCGGTTTAGCCATTTATTTAGGAAAGGGTTCTTTACAGTAAGAGTGATTAAGACGTGGAATGCATTGCCACAGGAAGTAGTTATGGCAAATTCTACACCTGTATTTAAAGGGGGCTTAGATGCTTTCCTTGCATTGAAAGACATCCACGGCTACAATTATTAGGTAATGTCCTGAGGTGTTGATCCAGGGATTTTATGTGTTTGCTATCTGGAGTCGGGAAGGAATATTTTCCCTTTTTGGGACTAATTGCACCATGCCTTGTGGATCAACAGGGATATGTGAGGGAACAGGCTGGTGGTGTACTTTGTTCTCTGGTTGAACTTCATGAGGTATGTCTTTTTTCAAACCAAATAACTATGTAACATGACAGGTTTTGGACTAATCTACCTCCTCGTGGGGGATTTTTTAGCACGGTTTAATTTTTTTACAAAAGCAATCTTTGGAAGGGATCTATACGAATATGCCAGCTGTACCCCCATACCCACTATTTTGACAGTTAGTAAAGGGAATGGGCTATTTCAAAACCTGTCAGTTCTCCCATATTACTAGTAACTACAGCAAGTGACTGCAACATAGAAAAGTAATGTATAGCTCATTTTACTCTGGAAGAAATGTACTTCCTATTTGTATGGGTTTACTCGTATTTTAAATGTTAGTTTTCACGACCGTGGACTTTCTATTGCTAATATGTTAGCGCAGCATGCTGTGCATATACTGGATGATGTCAGCACAGAGGCGGGACCAGGTCCTCCAGCACTCAAGGCTGTGACACCAAAGTGCGCCCCTCCATGCCTCCCACCCCAGTCATCACACACTGATTGCTATTAGACTAAGAGGCGCCCCAACACCTTAATCTCTAGTTATCTGGCTTGCAGTCACTGCCATGTATCCCCTTTTCTTATTTCTTTCTGCTTCAAACACAATAAGGGAATGATAGCTGAGTGAGTTGTGCGCCCCCTCCTACACTGCGCCCTGAGGCTGAAGCCTCTCTCGCCTCTACCTCGGCCGTGCATACGCACTTACAGTTGCAGTGAAGCATGTGCCTATGCATTGCGTGTCTCACATTACGCATATTTTCACCATTGCGTTTTAAACCTGGTTTTCAGTGTGGAAGTACCCTTTAACTACTGCAATGCAAACTGACAACTGGTGATAGTTAGGATTAATGAATTAAAAAAAACAAAAAAAACCTAAAGGCATTTAGAGTACCAAGACACCCACTCGGAAAAAAGATGCTAAAGTGTGTTTTGTGATTGGTTGCTATGGTAACTCCCCGTCTCCAATTACTGCTGTTGTATACGTGAGTCTGAAACCGGAGCCTTTTGTGCTTGGAAGTTATATGACATCATATCAGTAATGACTATTTTCCCTTTTCTCGATTATATTTTTGGAAAAGTCAGTTGGCTATTAAGGAGTAGTGGGATGTTTGCTTTGCGTAGAAACCGCGCAAGACACATAATGATCGCGTAGAATGACTGCTGTGTCATTTTAATGTTTAGAATGTTGGGAGTTTACGCAGCCAGGACTGCAGGATCAATTTACATACGACTAAAATAACTCGTTTCACATTGATCTTCTAAACACCGCTTTCAAGTACGGAAGGGCAGAGGATTACAAAAGATGGGGATAATGAGGGGGTGGATCTAAGAGGGAGAAGTCAGAGAATACAATAATTCATGGTTAGAAGTTAATTATAGAACAATCAGGTGGGCTCCTGAGTGTTCCGTATCTTTTGTACCATTTGAGGTCAGTTCACTAAGACAGGGAGGAATATGGTACTATAACAATACATTTTTGCACATTTTTTGCACTAAACGTATACATACCTGGGGCATTCTCTGGCCTGATCACTCCCACGGTGTTCTCTTCTGACTGCCCATTCGCCTCTTACTGGCCCCGGAAAATCTTTCAGCCGGGGCCAGTCGGTGCATGCGCTGTCTGGTCAGGGGCATTGTCCTGTCTTGCTCGGGGTATCATCATGCAAAGTTGTCCCCAGACCGGAGGACATTCCGGGGCTAATTGCAGGTGAACGGGAAGACAGAAGAGGATGGCATGTAAGCGATCAGGCTGGAGGAAGCCAGATGTATGTATATTTTAGGGTCTCTTTAAAGCGGATCTGAAATGAAAAACTAACTATAACAAGTAACTTGTCTATACATCTTATCTAAAGTTTAGATAGTTTACACAGCAAATCTAGCTGCAAAACGCTTCAAAAGTTTATAATTATTTATTCCTGTGATACGAGGGCAGCCATGTTCTGTTTGTCACATTGTCACAGGCTGAGTGCTGGAGCTGCGATCAGCTTGGCTGTGTGTAAATTCAGTCCCCTCTCCTCCTCCCTCTGCCTCTGAAATCTCTGGCTAGTAACCTCCTCCTCCTGCCCAGACTGAGCTCCCATAAGCCCTTGCTACAGTGCCAAGGCACTGTGAAATGCTTAGGGCAAGGCTTGTTTAGTTTACAGGGAAGTAGATTATTAAAACAAAACAAAATTATTTGGCTTGAGGAATGCCCTAATACCTATATAAAAGGAAAACAATTATGCAATGAGTAAAAGTTTATCTTGGGTCCACTTTAAGGCAACATTCACACTAATCCATGTGAATTCTGCATGCACATTTCAGTGTTTTGTCACATGTACATTTCTGCGGTTGGCAATTTTTCAGGTGCATTAATGAAGTTTATTTACATTAAATTGTATCTACTGTATTTTTTGGATAATAAGATGCATCTAGGTTTAGAGGGCAAAAAAAAAGTACTAAACCTGGTGCATCCATGTTCCGGGATCGTCTTGTAGATGTTCTCCCCCAATTATTGTGTCCTTCTGTCCCCCTCTCCCGGTGTGTGTTGTAAGTAGCGGCAGCTGCGTGTATCGCTCACCTGACCCGAGGGTGCTCGCAGCGATCAGCAGCTTCTCTCTCGCTTACTTCTTCCCCTTAGTGCCGGTGGTGTGTGTAATGACGAGACCAGGGAGTGCTGGCACTAGGGGAAGGAGTGGGTGAGAGAGGAGAAGCTGTTGATCACTGCGGGCATCCTCGGGTCAGGTGAGTGATACATGTGGCTGCTACTTACAACACACTCGGGGGGTGCAGGAAGACTCCGACACCGTGCCGGTTCATCGTAAGTTGGGGACCGCCTATATTTGGATTATAAGATGCAGGGAGTTTTGACACTGAATGCGGGGTAAAAAAAGACCAGAGACTGCAGGTACAAAAATGGGGCTTACCAACGTCACATTGCACAAACCCGTTGCTCTCCCCTTTTATGCCGCTCTCGTCGCAGAAGCCCACTTGCTCTGCAGTTGCCAGCTTGTCAGGAGCCGATTTCATTGGTTCCCGACCCGAGAATCACTGTGAGCCAATGTTGGCTCACAGTGGTTGGTGGTGGCGTAGTAATTGAAATCTACATCCTGGCAGGGATAACAGGTCCTAAACAGGACCTAAGTATCAATGACTGCGGTCTGGAAGTGGTTAATCAACATGGTTTGTTTCACTTGTCAGTACATTGCTTGGCTGATTGGAATATGTACATTGTACACGTTTTATATTTATCTAATAAAGAGAACACACAGAGGAGACACCAGGAGCCCAATATAGTGTAGTATGAACTGGTAAATGGATGTGAAAAAGCAAGTATGTAATAATACAGACCAGGGTTACCCTCCCGGCAACCACTGAATGGGCAGGTGGGGAGATTAGACCTGTTCCCACTCAGGATTAAGAAGTCGCTCTCAGTAGATTGGAAGAAAGGAACAACACCCCTCCACCAAGGGTGGACACAGGTAATGTAGGCAAAACAGAGGCGCTAAAAGGATAAAAATTCCCCCAAAAATGTAAAATAAGAGGTCAAGGTGGACTTACCTCCTCCAAGCAGACACAAGATACTGTTGATATTATTCAACAAAAACATTTACATACTCCAGAAAGTACATGTTTCTAGGCATATTCCGCTTCCTCAGGCTATGTATGGAGCATATAAGGGCTGCTTCACACTGGAGCGATCAGCATTCACACTGCAGTGGTTGCAATTTTGATTAATCGCAAACGCGCTGCATGCAGCGTTTCGGGGGCGATTGCTCTGTGATTCTTGTTCTATTGAACGGGAATCACAAGCGCAAATCACCCAGAATCGCTGCAAATCGAGAGATTTGGGAATAGAATCGCGGACGCAAACGCGATCGCAGTAAAGCGTCCAATGTGAACCAGCCCTAACTCATGCAAGTCTGGTATCAAGTTTAGCGCCTCTATGAAGAACAGACACGCTAAGCTTGATGCCAGACTTGCGCGAGTTGCTCTGTTCACAGTCTGAGGAAGCTGGATATGCCTGCGAAATGCGTTGCACTTTCTGGAGTATTTAAATAAAAATTTTTTGTTTGAATAATATTAACAGCATCTGATGTGTCTGCTTGGAGAAGAGAAGTCCACCTTGACCTCCTCTTATTTTAAACTTTTTAGTTATTTTTTTATCCTTTTGGCACTATTTTGCCTATATATTTATATAGTATTCTTTTGGATGTAGTACCAAATGCAGAGACAACAGGCTGGATACAGTAAATAGATTAATACGAGTCAAATAGGAATATTTTCATTTATTATCTTAATTTCTGTATTTACAATCATTAATAGTAAAGAAAAAAAAAGTGTTTTATTTACCAATAAAATTACAATGATATAATCCGATAAAAAGTTTCTCTGCAAAGGTTTAAACTCTAGTAAAATAATCATTAGTCATATTTCTCTCTCAATAAGTACCAGTAGTTTCTGGAGACGTCTGGAGGGCGTAGTTGAGTTGGGTCTGGAGGCTTTAGTTGGGTCAAGAGCAGAGCAGGGACAAGGTCCTCCAGCACCCAAGGCTGGGACACCAAAGTGAGCCCCTCCATCCTCCCCACCCAAGCTTTCACACACTGCTTTCTATTAGTCTAAGAGGCGTCCCAGGGCCCCCAGCACCTTAATGTCTAGTTATCTGGCTTGCAGTCACTGCCATGTATCCCCTTTTCTTATTTCTCTCTGCTTCAAACACAATAGGGGAATGATAGCTGAGTGGGTTGTGCGCCCCCTCCTACACTGCGCCCTGAGGCTGGAGCCTCTCTCGCCTCGGCCCGGCTCTGGTCAAGAGGGATGAACTAGTCAGTAGGGATGATCAAAGAGGTGCAAATACTTCTGAGTTTATGCCAATTTATGTAAATTTTTATGCAAATATATGCAACTTGAAATTGGACCAATCAAGTCCCACCCAGGTTTAAACTGATTGGTCCAATTTCAAGCTGCATATATTTGCATAAAAAAATGAAAGAATATTGCAAGTCTGAAGTATTTGCATCTCTCTGATTATCCCTACTAGTCACAAATGACACATTTAATGGATAATCTCATCTCTCTTTTAAGATAATAAATTCAGGCATTCTGATTCAAAGCCCTTCATGCCAGAAGCCATAGAATGCAAACAAGGATGATTCCTCTGCAGAGAAATGTACGTAGAATCTCACCCACAAAAGCTATTTATTGGGGGGGGGGGGGGGCATTCCATGTGATCTCTGCCAGCCAATAGACAGGAAGCTTCCAGGGCAATGCACCTTTACATGGATCCATATCAAAAGCTGTTTGCAGGGCAGGATTTCTGGAAAGGCTATAAAGGCCCGGGCATTGGGCGGCTGCAGCCCAGGGGGAGGCACCTGAACATGAAAGACAGCTGGCTACATATGAAAAGGGAGGCTGAAAATGGGGAGCAACGCATGAAAAATGGACACTGATGCCCAAGGGAGCAGTTCATGAAAAAGGAGGGACTACAGTACATGAATGATACACATGGAAGAGGCGGCTGCACATGGATTGGGAGGGGCTACAGTACATGGATGATACACATGGAAGAGGGGGCTGCACATGGAATAGGAGGGGCGCTGCTGCAAACAAGAGAAGCAACAATATACTTGTCCTAGTGACACAAAATATATAAATCTGGCGATGGCTGTTGGAACTGGATGGTCTCCTAGGAGATAGCAGTTCTCAAAGTGGGAAGAAAAAAAAAAGAATGGGAGGGAGGAGCAGAAAAAGATGTTTACTGTATATCTGCCAATTTTGTTTCATTGGCCTGAATATATATATATATATATATATATATATATATATATATATATATATATATATATATATATATATATATATATTAAAGTGTACTTGTAGGGGAAAAAGTGCCCCTACAGGGTACTCTCCTCAGGAGGTGGAAGCATCTGTATTTCCCCATCCTCCTTCACCACTCAAGCACTGAGACCCCCCAAATCACTACCTATCTTTTTAGTTCTGAACTTAGTGTAAATAGGCTGGAACATCTGTGCTGCGCGGGCCGCCATGTACACGGACAGGAGCGCGGTTGTGCAAACTGGACAATCCCTTGTCAGATATGTTCGGAGGGTCCCAGTGCTGGATCGGTGGGATAAAGGAAGATGTGGAAAGCCTCTGGATTATTCAGAGGTCTCCCCCTACTAAGGTAAGTATCGAACTTTGGCCATTTTCTTTACAGGTACACTTTAAATCCTTCCTTTTAAATCTGCCTTGTTCAGTTTGGGGTTTAAAGTGGCACCCAATGTCGAAAGAACAATAGATGACAGCTTCCCTGGATTACAGTATATGAGGAGGTGGGACTTGTACTTCACAGGAAGTAGGTGGTGTAGGGGGTTGAAACTCACCTTGCTCACTGATGTCCTGCGTCGCGACTCCATGGCAACAGGACGTCACATGACGCGTCAGGGCGTGCCAGCATATTACACGCTGGCACGTCCTGAATCATGTCACGTGACGCCGTTGCCATGGGGGCATTGGTGAGCAAAGTGAGTCTCAAACCCCCTGGTGCCCGCTTACAACTCTGCAGGGAGGGAGGTAGAAAGGAGGGGAGCAGCACAGCCGCATCCGGCCCGTAGTTTACCCAGCACTGGACTAGAGGCCTCCCAGGATGTCACAGAGCCCACCCTTCCAGCCCAGGGTCCCTCTTCATCGTCTGTCCTCACTCCCAGGGCCTGGGTGAGTGAATGCAGACTGGGCATGTGCGAAGAAGGTCTGCACATGCCCAGTAGCATGAAGCCTCTCATGCATGGCTTTTGTCCTCTTGTGCACAAGTGCTTTGTTCTACTGGGCATGCACACTCGCTGCCAGAAGAAACCTATCCAACAAGTATTGCCAAATAAATAATAACAGGCGCTGGAACGGAGAACTGTAGGAGAATTTGAGAAGCTTCCCACTACTGAGGTAAGTAACTTTTTTTATGTCACTTATGTCACAGGTGTCCTTTAAAGCGCAATTAAACTCTGTTTTTCAAAGAACAAAAAAATGCATGACAATTGGCCTCAATTCACTAAGCTTTATCGAACACTTTATCAAACGTTTGATAGTTTACCTCATGAGTAAATTGAATGCACTAAGGTGTATATTTATTGAATATTTTATCAATAAAACATTCAATAAATCTATAACACCTTAGCGAATTCAAAATTAGATTTTACTCGTGAGGTAAATTATCAAACGTTTGATAAAGTGTTCGATAAAGCTCAGTGAATTCAGGCCATGTGTATAAATCATTGACCCCCCTCCCCCCTTAATAAATAATTATTACACAGTCAGGAGAATATTCCTCATTTCCAAAGTCAGCAAAGTAAAAGCCATCTTTTCAGCGATTGCGATTTTTGGAGCGATTGTGGTTTTTTATGCAGAAGTGAGCTGAAGATGGACGCTCACCCCGTATGAATATAAAGGGGAAAAAAAAGTATGTAGCACTTCAGGCTTAAGACCCTGGAAAAGGTTTTACAGGTACAGTACATTTATAATGTGTGTTTTTATTATTATTATTCATGTATTGAGTTCAAGCCCACTGACAGCACCCTTTTGTATAAGTGCACAAACACTTTGCCATGCATCAAATCAATTAAACCGAATATTCATTCCTCATTGATCCCATTGTACCGCAGAACCTTAAAAAAAAGTCAATTAATGCAGCAAATAATGCTATTCTGAAAAACTGTAAAAAAAAAAAAAAAAAGTATTTAGAGACATTCATGGACAGATCTCAGTTTAAATTCGAGATAACGTTGTTGCTGGTGGAGGGGGATGGCATTGTGCCACACACAGCTGACTTCCTGTCCAGTTATCCCCCAGAAGCTACTATCATACTGTTGCCTCCTTCTGCCAGACACAGCAGCTCATCTCTGCACAGTGAAATCACATGAAACACGTCACCATCTGTGCAGCTGTCGGGACTATGACATCATCATCAACATCATCAGTAGCTCAGATAAGGCATATATAGTGTCATCCTATTTGGTATAATGGTCCATAAAGGCCCCGTAAAGGTGGCCATACACTGGTCGGTGTGTCCATCAGATAGATCCCTCTGAGATCTGATTAAATACATCCGCACACTGTACCCGCATAGTATAGGGGCAGCTTGCTCCAACACCTATCCGTGGCACAGTTCCCGTATCTACTCCCCCGTTGGGTGCCTCTTCTGGTCTCCTCATTACCGAATCCCAGTAACAAATGCTATAGAGGCTAGTGGCTGGATAGTGTACTGGTTAAAGTGTACCAAAGATGTAATATAATAAATAAACGTTTTATACATACATGGTGCTTCCTCCAGCCCCCTCCGTACTGATCGCTCCCACGCCATCTTCCCCCACTTCGGTAGAAGCCCCGTTACTTTGGACAGTCGGGGCCAGTCAACGCAGGTGCAGTTCACCTGCGCGAGCAACCTCACCTCGTTCCCGCAGCTGGGAACATTCTGTGCCTGCGCAGTAGTGCGCAGGCACAGAGTGCTCCCGGCCACAGGAACGCGGTGGGGCGCACGCATACGAGCTAAAAGGGCTTCTATCTAGCAAGCGAGGAGGTGGAGGAAGACGGCATGGGAGCGATCAGTGGGAAGAGGGCTGGAGGAAGCCCCAGGTATGTATAAAATTTTAATTTCATTCCATCTCAGATTTCCTTTTAGGGCTCTGCCTCTGACACAGGAGACCAGCATTCAAATCCTGGCTCTTCCTGTTCAGTAAGCCAGCACTTATTCAGTGAGGAGACCTTGGGCAAGACTCCCTAACACTGCTACTGCTTATAGAGCGCGCCCTAGTGACTGCAGCTCTGGCGCTTGGAGTCCGCCAGGAGAAAAGTGTGATATAAATGTTCTGTGTCTGTCAAACATTTGGCACATACCTTACATCACCACTAGAGGCATCCAGTATCTCCCCTCTATAGCATGGCGAAAAAATGTAAAATTCAATTTATTTATAAAGCGCCAACATATTACGCAGCGCTGGATATGTGCAAACATATACAAATAAGAAGTACGTCTTTTTTCCAGAGTAAAATGAGCCATAAATTACTTTTCTCCTATATTGCCGTCACTTACAGTAGGAAGTAGAAATCTGACAGAAGCGTCTCAGGGATTTATTTATTTTCAAAAGCACTTAGTGAATGGCAGTTGCTCTGTCCAACTGCCAAAAAACTGTGCAGCGAGTAGGGAAGCTGGCCAGCATCATTGTTTAAAGCCTTTTTAGGGAATATATAAAGAATAAAAGCCTTGCCGAGAATCCCCTATGAAGAGATGGACTAGCCCAAAACCCACCAGTTGTCAGATTTCTACTACCTACAGTAAGTGACGGCAACATAGGAGAAAAGTAATTTATGGCTCATTTTACTGTGGAAGAAATGTACTTCTTATTTGTCTACGTTCGCACATATTTTAAATTTTACAATTTTTCGCCATAGTGCCCCTTTAAGTCACACAGTCGCCCCAGGACTCGAGGATGAAGATAGAAGAAGTGGAACAGGGAGATTAGATACGGGAACCATGCCGCGGACAGGTGAGTGTAAGCTTTGCTGCCTACATCACTCGTCGAAAATTGAACGTCGCTAGCGATGTACTCCTGACCCGCCGCCTATCGAGTGTCATTTTAGCTTGGTGTGATGGTCCGAAAATAAGTCGATTGGGATTCATTTACGGCATGGATTTATGGCACGCTCGATCAAATGATTGAATCAGCACGATACTGGTGCAAAAAATTGCCTAGTGTATGGTCACCTCCAATGTAGAACTCCAGGCAAATCTTTTTGTCTGGTCTAGATAGAGTAGAGTTCTGGGTTCTTATTGCTGTTGGATTCCCCTATTTGTGATATTTCCTGTCACTTTCTGCCCCATCAACAGCAGGAAGAAAAGGAATCTCTCTAATGGTGCCCATACACGGTACAATAAAAAAGTTTGATTTTCCCATTTATTCGACCAAAAAGATCAAATCAAATGAAAGTTGAAAATAATCTTTTTTTCAATCAAGAAAAATGAACGATTTTCCATTTTTTTTCAATTAAACTCCGATCGGACATGTTGGAAAAATCTTTATAATCTATCTGACGGAATAATTTAACTAAATTACTTAATCGAAAAAAATGAAAAAATTGTACCATGAATGGGCACCATAAAAGGGTCACTGACTTGTTGCTGGAGAGATTTATAAGAACCAGGCAGAAAGCCTAGCTTTATTTCTACTTTATCCAAAACTCAAAAAAAAAGTTTTGACTGAAGTTTCGTTTTGATGCCAACACTAAAAACTAGATATAAAGATCACTAGCACTAGGTTGAAGGTTGATTGGCTAAAACTCACAGAAAGACTCCGCCCTCTTCCCAACCCAAAGAGATAACGATAAAGTTAGAACATTCTGTGCTTTCATCGGGCCTAAAGTGCATCGGAGTAACACAGAGCCGTCGCTCCTGTCCAGCGGGTCCGAGGAGGGCCATTCCCGTGTGATCTGTTCTGGAGACGGTTGGCATTCGCCCGTCCTTCAAGGGAATGTCCTCCGTGGTTGGCCCTGTGGCATTTCATGGCACAGCATGCGTTGCTCATGGACGCGCCATCTAAAGTCCTGCGTTCGTCCTCGGCCGCCATCACGCCACCAGCCCGAGTCGTGTGATCTTGGCAGACAGGAAGGAATGGATGATGAAGACGATGGGTTTGGGGCAACACTGGAGATCCAACTGCTGGTGGGGGAAGAGAAAGATGGTGAATGGATGGATCTACGTCACATCAGGCATAGAAAAAATATAGTCATAATACACTGTACAGGAGTGCCCACTGACACAGCTGTGAAATGTGCTGTTATTGTCGACAGTATGACTCTCGGCAGATAGTGTACTTGAATAGCTCTACACACAATAATACTAGTAATATGTCAATACTGCAACATTTCCCACAATGGGACCTGCAGAATCTCCAGGCAATACCGCAGTGGCGACTATACTGAATGCATATAATGACATTACAGGTGAAAAGCAAACAGTAGCTGAATTTAAAGAGACACTGAAGCAAAAAAAAATAATAAAAAAAAATGATATAATGATGTGTACAGGATCTTCTCAAAAAATTAGCATATTGTGATAACGTTCATTATTTTCTGTAATGTACTGATAAACATTAGACTTTCATATATTTTAGATTCAAATACGCACAACTGAAGTAGTTCAAGCCTTTTATTGTTTTAATATTGATGATTTTGGCATACAGCTCATGAAAACCCAAAATTCCTATCTCAAAAAATTAGCATATTTCATCCGACCAATAAAAGAAAAGTGTTTTTAAAACAAAAAAAGTCAACCTTCAAATAATTATGTTCAGTTATGTACTCAATACTTGGTCAGGAATCCTTTTGCAGAAATGACTGCTTCAATGCGGCGTGCCATGGAGGCAATCAGCCTGTGGCACTGCTCAGGTGTTATGGAGGCCCAGGATGCTTCGATAGTGACCTTAAGCTCATCCAGAGTGTTGGGTCTTGTGTCTCTCAACTTTCTCTTCACAATATCCCACAGATTCTCTATGGGGTTCAGGTCAGGAGAGTTGGCAGGCCAATTGAGCACAGTAATACCATGGTCAGTAAACCATTTACCAGTGGTTTTGACACTTTGAGCAGGTGCCAGGTCGTGCTGAAAAATGAAATCTTCATCTTCATGAAGCTTTTCAGCAGATGGAAGCATGAAGTGCTCCAAAATCTCCTGATAGCTAGCTGCATTGACCCTGCCCTTGATAAAACACAGTGGACCAACACCAGCAGCTGACATGGCACCCCAGACCATCAATGACTGTGGGTACTTGACACTGGACTTCAGGCATTTTGGCATTTCCCTCTCCCCAGTCTTTCTCCAGACTCTGGCACCTTGATTTCCGAATGACATGCAAAAATTGCTTTCATCCGAAAAAAGTACTTTGGACCACTGAGCAACAGTTTAGTGATGCTTCTCTGTAGCCCAGGTCAGGCGCTTCTGCCACTGTTTCTGTTTCAAAAGTGGGTTCATGCTTCCATCTGCTGAAAAGCTTTATGGAGATGAAGATTTCATTTTTCAGCACGACCTGGCACCTGCTCACAGTGCCAAAACCACTGGTAAATGGTTTACTGACCATGCTATTACTGTGCTCAATTGGCCTGCCAACTCTCCTGACCTGAACCCCATAGAGAATCTGTGGGATATTGTGAAGAGAAAGTTGAGAGACGCCAGACCCAACACTCTGGATGACCTAACGGCCGCTATTGAAGCATCCTGGGCCTCCATAACACCTGAGCGGTGTCACAGGCTGATTGCCTCCATGCCACGCCACATTGAAGCAGTCATTTCTGCAAAAGGATTCCTGACCAAGTATTGAGTGCATAACTGAACATAATTATTTAAAGGTTGCCTTTTTTTGTTTTAAAAACACTTTTCTTTTATTGGTCGGATGAAATATGCTAATTTTTTGAGATAGGAATTTTGGGTTTTCATGAGCTGTATGCCAAAATTATCAATATTAAAACAATAAAAGGCTTGAACTACTTCAGTTATGTGTATTTGAATCTAAAATATATGAAAGTCTAATGTTTATCAGTACATTACAGAAAATAATGAACTTTATCACAATATGCAAATTTTTTGAGAAGATCCTGTATGTGTAGTACAGCTAAGAAATAAAACATTAGGAGTAGAGACATAAGTCTAATATTGTTTCCAGTACAGGAAGAGTTAAGAAACTCCAGTTGTTGTCTATGCAAAAGAGCCATTGAGCTCCACAACTTTCAAAGTCGCAGAGAGCTCTGTCTTCTGAAGCTTGTTATCTCAACTGTCAGTCACTGTATTTTCTTTTTCTCTCCAGAGGACAGACAGTTCAATAGTTCACTGGCCTGCTCTGTAAACTCATTTAGAATGCTGATTAGTGTGTAAACTGCAAATTTTAGAGAATGATGCAATGTTATAAAAAAACACTATATAACTGAAAATAAAAATATGAGAAAATTTTCTTTGCTACTAATGTTCTAGTAATTATCCGTACTACACAACCAATTCATGATATTATAATTTTTTATCTTTAAACACTATATTCTGAGTATTAAAAAACAAACAAACAAAAAAACCCCACCACACTTGAATGGATAAAAATATATAGTGTAAAAATAAAAAGTGCAATTTCAGGGTGGGGCCCAGTAGATATATCAACTTTCAGTAATATATATTCTACTACTGGTAGCTGATGACCCAGCGTTACCTGGAATGTATTTGGCTGCTTTTGGCTCTGCCCACTTTTACTAACCCTACCACACAAACACTCAATGACCAGGTTTGTGAGCTTTGGGGTCTTTGGCATCAATCATTTGTATTTTCCCATTGACATGAAACGCATCTGATTGGCTGTTTGTGACTCTGCCCCCTTTTCTGAATTTGAACCCCAGTCACCCAATGGCCAACTTTACCCGGTTTGAGGCTTGTGCAATTAACAGTGCAAGAATGGCAGCAATTGAAATATTCCCCTTGAAAATCAATAGGAGAATTTTGATTGGCTTTTGTAGGCTCCACCCACTTTTCTGAATATTTATCCCTGTCACCCAGTGACCCAGGGTGCAAAGTTTGAGATCCCTGCCATTAACAATGTAAGAATGGCTGCAGTTTACATTTTCCCAGTGAAATTTGTATTTGGCTCCGCCCACTTTTTGTAACCCTGACACACACAGTCACTCAATGACCAAGTTTGTAAGCTTTTAGGTTCCTGGAAGTGTAAAATGAGCCAAAAATTACTTTTCTCCCATGCTGCTGTCACTTACAGTTAGGTAGTAGAAATCTGACAGATCTGACAGGATTTGGACCAGCTCACCTCTTCATGGGGGATTCTCAGCATGGCCTTTATTCTTTATAAAGACACTCCCTGTAAAGGATTTATACAAATATGCTAGCCAGCCTCCCTGCTTGCTGAACAATTGTTTGGGCAGTTGGATGGAGCAACTGCCATTCACAAAATGCTTTTGAAAATAATAAAACATTGATAATCCCTCATGAGGAGATGAACTGGTCCAAAACCTGTCAGTTCTATCAGATTTCTACAACCTATTGTAAGTCACAGCAACAAAGAACAAAAGTAATTTAGAGCATACTGTATTTTACTCTGGGAGAAATGTACTTCTTATTTGTATGTGTTCACATATACTTTACGATTTTCACGATAATGGTCCTTAAAGTGGATCCGAGATAAACTTTTACTCGTTGCATAATTGTGTTCCGTTCATATCGTTTATAGGGCATTCCTCAAGCCAAATACTTTTTTTGTTTTGTTTTAATTCTCTAATTCCCTATAAACTAAACAAGCCTCGCCCACAGCTTCTCCAGAGAGCCTTGGCAATGTAGCAAGGGCTTATGGGAGCTCAGTCTGGGCAGGAGGAGGAGGAGGTTACTAGCCAGAGATTTCAGAGGCAGAGGGAAGGAGGGAGGCGGAGAGGGGATTGAATTTACACACAGGCAAGCTGATAGCATCTCCAGTCCTCAGCCTGTGACAATGTGACAAACAGAACATGGCTGCCCTCATTGTATCACAGGAATAAATAATCATAAACTTTTGAAGCTGTTTGCAGCTAGATTTGCTGTGTAAACTATCTAAACTTTAGATAAGATATATTGACAAATTACTTGTTATAGTTTTTTCATCTCGGATCCGCTTTTAAGAGAGTCTGAAGCCAATTTAAATACTTGTATTTACCTTTTATTTATGTTAAGGATTATGGCCAATGCTAAAACGCTGCATTCTCGAGGCAGAACGAGGGGTTTATACCCCCCAAATCTCAGGGCAAATTGAATTTTGCTGCCCGGGGAGGCAGAGCTTAGTGTTGTAGCTCTGCCTCCAGTACAGTCAATCTGCGCTGATCTCCGCCTCTCCCCCGCCCCTCCCAGTGAAAGAAGACTAAGAGGGGCGGGGAGAGGCGGCAATCAGTGCAGATTGACACGAGTAGAGGGAGAGCTACTGCTCAAAGCTCTGGCTCTATCAGGAAGTGCTCCCTGGTTTTTGCCCCTGGGATTTGGGGGGTATAAAGCCCTCGTACTGCCGCAGGAATGCTCATATTTTAAGCACGCATCTTCCTATCCTCTCTTTTAAAACCATCTCCTACGACTTCTCTAACTGTTTGCTTTTAATCGCCAGTTTTAAGCAGTGTTTACAAACAAAAAACATGGCCACTAACCAGGAAGTGGTGTGTGTGTGTGTGTGTGTGTGTGTGTGTGTGTGTGTGTGTGTATATATGTATGTATGTACATACATATATAGTGAATTATCTGCACTCCAGTCTGGGATTCTCACAGTTTCTCAGCATGTGACAGGCAGCTCCCTCCCCCCTCAGCCTCACAAACTGCATCACAGACAAGCTGAAACTGAGAGCAGAGACGCAGCTGTCTCCCTGGGTAAACAAAGCTTGACAAAGAAAATAAGATTAGATATATTACAGAGACAGACAGTGCAACTAGAAAAGTCTGCAGTTATCCAGACCACATTAGAACAGGTATAGGATCTTATAGGATAGAAGATATAAGGCTGAACATTTTGTTACAGAGTCTCTTTCAAAGCTTAGTCATTTTCTCCACACCAATCTTTAGTATTAATTTAAATAACCTGAAAAGCATTGCATTCTGTGTCTATTGCATTCTGTGACTAACATTTTACAGGGCGTCCAACTTTTTTGTATTGGTGTTGTATAGAACTTGTATATCAAAACTTACAATGTCTCCATCTTTGCTGCCAAAGTCTAAAAACAACATTTTGACTCCATCGTCAGAGGAAGATTTTAGCTTCTCGTAGGGATACTGTGCAAGGATGCTGGTGAAGGTACCGTCAATGGTCTGTGCCACAAGAGAGAATCCGTGCTCATAATTAATCACTAACCGGCATTCTTGGGTCTTGTAGGTACAAGCTGTAAAACAGGCATAGCATGAGAATTAGCTCCAGCCATTCTAAATACTGGGCAGGCTGCATTACAAACATTATGGGCGCATTCACAGTGGAACGTTATTGTCCTGCGTTATAAAGTCATTATAACGCAGGTTAACGCACTGTAATGTTAGGCCTATATAGGCATACTTTTCATTGCCTGTATGCGCCACTGTATCTACTGTATGCCACGGTAATGCAGTGTTAATGTGCCTTACCACCCTGTTTTTGCGTTGCATTGTAATGCTGCGTTGCAACTTTAACGTCGCATTACAACACAACGTTCCACTGTGAAAGCGACCTGATAGTTTAGGCTAAAACGTGGAAAATGTTATTTTGGTGATAAACATACAAGATTTAATTGGAATGTATTACTGGTATATTGTAATATTGGTATATATCGGTATGCTGTAAAAGGGATATTTGATGAAGAAAATAAATTAAAATATGTTGGGAAAAAAAGTTGTACCCTACGTCAGAACACTTTGTACGGTACTTACGAGTGGTGATCTCTCGAATGCTTTCAGCAGAGTTATGGCAACCCTGTACAATCTGCCGAGTCCACAGTGAGAGGTCCCTGCTGGTCTCCACTCGGAACAGGTGGGTCTCTATCCCTTGCCTGGAGCCTGTACGTGTGGCGAATGAATACTCCGAACCCAACAGTGAAGAGCCTTTTCCAGGCCCAGAGTGGACTAACCTGTAATAGTACGAAAACAGCTGTTATATTCTGCAACTGATAAAGGGATGGGGAAGTGTCCAAGGCGATCTTAAAATCAATACCATTTATGAATACATAGAAACTCAAAGCTCGCATACACTGTGGACTTAGCACTTTTTATTAACCCGAGGAAGCGGCCATGAGCCGTAAAACGCATTGTCATTGTGCAATTGTGAATTAAAGTCTGAACTTTTCGTCTAGCATCTTATTGAAGGTAAGACCCACACTTACCTTCTTTTTAAACTATTTTTAAGTATTTTATGATCATAAAATTCAGACCCCTGTTTGGTCTGAAGTTTATGTTATGTACACATAAGATTTATTCTTTAATTGGGAGCTACGACAGGCACTGAATCTCAAGGCCGAGTGGGGGTGGTTTTTCCCTACATGTCAGGAAAAGTGGTTGCTTAACTAGCAACCCGTCTTTGTGAGTATAACACTCATATATATGTCGTCACAGCTGAACTATCAACATACTACACCATATTGGGCTCCTGTTCGAAGCAGGGCTTTTCGGCGCCTATTGCGAGACCGCGCCGCGCCAAAGCTTGGCTATAGCAGCAATAGTCCGCGCCCAAGGTAATTTGGGGATCCGGCAACTGCGACCCCAAATTACTTCTTCCTCCAAGTAGCGACGACGTATTCAACACCGGGGAATTTGTACGGCAGCAGGGTGAGCTGCTGAAAAGTCCCGTCGTAAATACGTTATGCACGCCTCCTGGTTTTCTTTTCTTCAGTGTCTGTCAGTGTTATATTATGTGTTCTCTTCAGTAGAAGAACTCCTGACCTCCTCTGAACTTTATTACATAGGCAGCCTACTACATATGAATGGGAAGAAGGTCCTTCATCTAGCTCAGGGGTGTCAAATACAAATTGGGCTGAAATTGAAAACTGGAACCAAGAGGTGGACCACCCCCAAAGTCTAGGAACCCCCTCCCTACCCTACCTAAGTTCCCTGGTGTCTACTGCCTCCCCCTCCCATTATATAGTTCCCTGGTGTCTGGCGGTCCCACCTCACACCCCTGGTCGAGCTCAGATGCAACTCCATGGGGGGGGGGGGGCGCCTGTCCACAATTTGTGCTGAGATAGCAAGCAACTGGCTGGTGAACGGGAGCAGCTGAAAGGCGGTGAATTCACCGCCTGTCAGATGCATGTGGAAAAGAGGAATTAAAGTGTCCAGTAATTATAAAATTTTAATGAACGACTCTATTTTGATCAGATAAATCTGCTTGAATCGTAAATAAAAAGTCAGCAAATTTTCCCGATAGATAGATTGTATAGTCGATCGTAAAAAGCTGGTTCATCAATCCAGAATGATCGTATCTGATTTTATAGTAAATTAAAATTGTACCTTATCTTATATAAAATTGTATCGGTATTTTGTTTAAAGTAAACCCGAGGTGAAAATAAACGGATGAGATAAACAATTGTATCCATCCTCCTACTCCTAATTTAGTTTTTTTCTCTTTTTACTATTCCACGGTTTTATTTTCTGTCTATCAGTTTAAAAGTAGGTTTAATGTTGCATTATCTCAATTGAATGATACAGTCTTGAGAGTTCTAAGCCAAAATATATGAACTATTGAGCTTTCTTATCTTTACCTTGCACTCAGAAGCTGTTCTCCTTCAGGAAAAAGCTTTATGACAGTAATTCCTTGTTAGTGAGAATTGCTATAGTCTGACTGTTACTGGCATAGTTATTTGTATGCTTGTTTATCTCATATTGAAACGTCACCTTGGGTACACTTTAACTTTGATAGGTCACTTTTTATGTATGTGGACTTTCATATTAAACATATGACCACATTGGGAAAAAAGGCCAGCATGTTTTTAGCTTGCCTTATAACTGAATGAAATATTTGCAAAATCAAAAAACCGAGGGTCTGAAAATGCCCTGTCCAAGAAGAGAGGGAGTGATGGCCCCACCTGGTGGCTATGAGAGGGTAGGTGTGCACAGGGCTGTACCAGGCCTCCTTCATTCGCGGCATGCCGTCATACATCAACAGGTCCTTCTCAGTGACGACTAGTAAAACTCGCTTCCACTGCTTCTCATTCTCTCCTGGCACCTGAAACACAATGGAGACAAGTATGTAGGGATGTGACATTCTTTCTGCATTCTCCTTATTCACCACCAGATGTCACTGCTCTAATGCCATAAGCAAGTTGTGTGTGGCCCGGTATTAGTCATGGAGAGAATCTGAAGACATAAGTTGTTTAGGTGACACCAACTACACAATACTTCTTTGCAAGCTTTCAAAACTTTATAGAACACATGTAAGGAAGAAAAGTGCTCCTGGGGGGTACTTACCTCGGAAGGGGGGAAGCCTCTGGATCCTAATGAGGCCTACCCAATACTTTTCAGCCCCTGAACAGCACACAGCAATATTCCTCATCTTCTCTCCAGCGCAGGCGCAGTACCAGCTTCCCCTTAGGCTCCCGCGGAGATAGCCGATCCCGATTGAACCACTCTTCAGCACAGGCGACTCACTCCTAGTAGAGCAGAACCGATCGGCTATTTCTGCCCAAAGCTCGAGGGGACGCTTGTACGGCGCCTCAGTGCAGATTGTAAATATTACCGCATGCTGCCGCGATACTGTGCCTGCGCACACTGCCAACTAGCTTGGCGGCTGATTTTCCGGGTTACCAGCACTGGATCCCCGAAGTTGAAGAGGATTTCCTTTAAGATTTATTTTAAAGTGTACCAAAGACGATATATAGTAAAAGTTTTATACATACCTGAGGCTTCCTCCAGCCCCCTCCGCAGGGATCGCTACCACGCCGCCGTCCTCAGTCTTCTATATCACTGGTACCGGGTCACGTAACTTTGGCCAGTCCTCGCAAAAGAAGTGCGCTCGCTACATAACTCTGGCGGCTGCTGGAGAGATACGTGGAGAGCGGACTTCTTTGGCGTCAGACTGGCTGAAGTTACGGGACCCGGTACCGGCGATATCGAAGACTGAGGACGGCGGCGTGGGAGCGATCCCTGCGGAGGGGGCTGAAGGAAGCCCCAGGAAAGTATAAAACGTTTACTATATACAGTATTGTCCCTAGTTTCCTTTAAGTTTCTTCTTCAGGTATGATACAGAACTGGATCAACATTACTCAAGTGCCCCGCGCAGTATAACATTACTGGCTGCTATGGCGGCGCCTAGTTTCGCCAAAACCACCTTCTCCGCAATTTATTGTAATCAATGTATGGGGCAGCAGGGAACAAAAACTGGTATAAAGTTGGAGTTATATTAAAGGGGAACTTCAGCCTAAACAAACATACTGTCATCAAGTTACATTAGTTATGTTAATTAGAATAGATAGGTAATATAATCTCTTACCCACCCTGTTTTAAAAGAACAGGAAAATATTCGTGTTTCATGGGGGCTGCCATCTTTGTCATGGGGGCAGCCATCTTTTTGGTTGAAAGGAGGTGACAGGGAGCAGGAGACACAGTTCCAATCGTCCTGTGTCCTGATTACCCCTCCCAGCTGCACACGCTAGGCTTCAAATGTCAAATTCAAAATGTAAAAAGAAAAAAATTTGCACCAAGATAGCAGAACGAGAACAGCAACATCAGAAATCCCATCATGCTTTGCACGGCATCAGGGGAAAAAAGCCCGGGCAGTTTTCTTCTGTGCAGCTAAAAATGAGTTTTGTATAAGAGAAACAAAGTTCTGATGCTGTGAAACTGTTAAAGAAACACCAAGCCTTTTCAGTGCTGCTGAGTCGATTTTTAGTCCAGAGGTTCACTTTAATGGCAAACTCTACTTTATTTATATATAATGAAAACCTTGTTTTCCTCCAAGATGCTCGGCACAAACACGAGTATGTCACCCGGTTCACATTGAGATGTGACTATCCCTTGAGACGAGTCATCGGTATGAGTGATGTGATGCTGAGTGAATGGAGTGATCACTCTGTGTGTCATACAGGCCTCGGCTATCACTATCAGCCGGGATCAGAGCTGGGATTAACCCCCCGCAATCCTCTCCCCTGCAGCCTGCGGGAGACCTAATCCTGCCGGCCGGGGACAGCTGCGGTGACCTCACAGCGCTGACTCATGTATGAATGTTTGACTGCATCACCTGTTCAAACCGCAAGTTACATATCGCTGAAGCCAAACAGCTGAAACAAGCAGGGCAGAGAGCTACTGGCCCGACTTACTCCCAGGTATCATCACAGCACTGCGCAGCTTAACCACTTGAGGACCGCAGTGTTAAACCCCCCCAGTGACCAGGCCAGTTTTAGTAAAATAGGCCACTGCAGCTTTACGGCAAAGCTGCAGGGCCGTAAAACACAGCACACAAGTGATTCCCCCCCCCCTTTTCTCCCCACCAACAGAGCTCTCTGTTGGTGGGGTCTGATCGCCCCCCAGATGTTTGTTTGTTTTTTTATAAATATTTATTGCTTTATTTTTTCTTATAAATATTGTTTTTTTTTTATTTTCTTCCCTCCCTCCCTCCCTCTCTCCCTGTAGCCGGCCAATCATGGCGATCGGCTCTCATAGGCTTCTGCCTATGAGAGCCGATCGCTCTCTAATGTCCCAGGGGGACAGCCGTGTCACACGGCTGTCCCCAGTACAGTGCTGCTGCTGATCGCAGCGCTGTACTACCCTATTAGACGGCGGTTTCACCGTCTAAGTCTCCAGAGCGGCGGTCACGGGGCGATTTGCCTAAATGGAATGTATAGGGAAATCGCAAAGCGCTTGAAAAAACGCTTTGTACAGCGTTTTCCCCAGCGCTTTCATGAATAAATACATTGGGCTTGATTCACAAAGCCGTGCTAACTGTTAGCATGCTGGTGAAAAGCCCATTATCACGCCTAAACTCAGTTTAGGCGTGATAAAATAAACTCGCGCGCAAAGTTTTGCGTGTAAAGTTTTACGAACAGTCCATACAGATCACCAGGCAGAACTAAAGATGTCACCACCAGTGATACATTTCAGTCTATTAAGTGTCCCAGAGTTAAAACACATGAACTATTCACCTTTTCTATTTCTCTCTTCCCTCAGAAGTTGTATTCTGCCAGGAAAACTTTATGGCTGTAATGTGCTTATCAGTAAGGTTTCTATATTCCCGACAAGACAAAAGCTGTCACTTTCATGACTAGAAATTAACTCTTTCAGGCAACAAAATAAAACAAGTAAAACAGCCTGGTTATTAATATGTTTTGCACTGTACATACACATGTTTACCTCATCAAGTCACATGTCGCCTTGGGCAGACTTTAATCATGCATGTGTTTGGGCCTTAAAGAAGAACTCCAGTGAAAATAATGTAATAAAAAAGTGCTTCAATTTTACAATAATCATGTATAAATGATTTACTCAGTGTTTGCCCATTGTAAAAGCTTTCCTCTCCCTGATTTACATTCTGACATTTATCACATGGTGACATTTTTACTGCTGGGAGGTGATGTCAGTGGAAGGAGAAGCTGCATGCTTTTTTGGCAGTTGGACCCAGCTGTGAACAGTTATTTCCCACAATACAATGAGGCTCACAGACAGGAAACTGTCAGGACCATGGTCATGACATCACACTGTGGGAGGGGTTTCACCACAATATCAGCCATACAGACCCTCCTGATGATCCGTTTGTGAAAAGGAAAAGATTTCTCATGGGAAAGGGGGTATCAGCTACTGATTAGGATGAAGTTTCTCTTTAAATCAGGGAGATTTTACAAAAGCAAACTGAGGAAATAATTTCCTGATGAATATTGTAAAAAAATATATATTATTTATTAGGTTATTTTCACTACAGTTCATCTTTAAAGTGAACCAGAGACAAAGCACCCTCATGTATTTTACCATATATATCAGTGGGAACATTACAGAAAACACCTGCCCTGCTTTCTGTTTCATCCTTCACTGTTCAGCCTGCTTCTTATCAGCCCTGATAAAATCCCCGACTGAGCATTCAGTCTGGCTTTGCTCAGGAATCATTATAGCTGAGTCATTACAGCAGAGCCGGAAGGGGGCAGGCTTGGGCTTGAAAAGACATCAGGGAAGACAGACTCAGCTATAATGATTCCTGAGCAAAGCCAGACTGAGTGCTCAGTCGGAGTTTTTATCAGGGCTGATAAAAAGCAGGCTGAGCAGTGAGGATGAAACAGAGAGCAAGGTTAGTGTTTTCTCTAATGTTCCCACTGATATATATGGTAAATACATGAGGGTGCTTCGTCTCTGGTTCACTTTAAATATGGCAGCCTCCATATTCATCTCACTTCTGTTGTACTGTAAATAAGCTGATTGAAACCTGAAATGTTCAACAATAATGTGCTTTTTAAAATAATACATTTTTTTTTTGCCTTTATTTTTGGTACCAAACCTAACTTACAGTATACGGGTAGTTACTGACTTACAAACGCCTGATTTACAAGCGACCTGCCGATACGAACAACATGGATTCTGAGTTTCCATGGGAACAAGTCAAAACATTTTTTTTTCAAATTGGACTTTAAAAAATTCAAAGAAAAAATGGCTTTTAAACTTGTATATGCAGGCACAGAGGGCAGAGGTGACACAGAGGAGGACAGTGGAGGCGCAGGGAACAGAGATAGCACAATGTTCCGACTTAAGAACAGATTCAGGTTAAGAACAAACCTACAGTCCCTATCTCGTTCTTTAACTGGGGACTACCTGTAATGAAGATCTATACAGAAAATGATCCGTACTTTCTATAAACGCAGAGTCTCTGGTTCCCGACATTCTGTCCTGCGACACCTGAACAGACGGCTTCAGGAAAGTATTTTATTTCCCTCTAACAATGACTCCAGCCTCACGTCCAGAAATGCGCCAATTATCTCACGGCTGTAATTAGCAGGAAGGTGATAATTATATTTGCTTTATTACATCTGCAAGTGAGAGTAATTGCGTGCTTTCGGCAGAAAAGGTTCTGAATGAGGAATCGCTCTGGAATCAATACTACAAAGTGCCGGGCGGCTGCAATAAGTGGGACACCATTCAGTGTTTGCGCCACCAAGCGCACCTCCATTTGTGTCCCCCTTTTAGGTGGTTATTTCATAAACCGCTGCGCCTGATTATAAATTGTGCAGTGATTGCCTATTATTCGGTGGCCGTACGGCTGGAGCAGAGCCGACCGTCTTGGAAAGAGGTGATGAAAATGTAAAGGCTCATAATGCTGTGAAATAAAAACTCTGAACAATCACGGCGGTATTCGTGTGTGTTGCCGGTAGTGGAGGCAGTATGAATCGCGGCAATCGTTTAGCTTATAAGGATGCATCTTCTACTGAGGTGCGGTGAGGTCAGGTAAAATGAGGACCTTAAAGGACCACTGTCGTGAAAATTGTAAAATTTAAAATGCATGTAAACAAATTTGAATTAGGAATACATTTCTTCCAGAGTAAAATGAGCCATAAATTACTTTTCTCCTACGTTGCTGTCGCTTACAGTAGGTAGTAGAGATCTGACAGAACCGGTTTTAGACTAGCCCATCTCCTCATGGGGGGATTCTCAGCATGGCCTTTATTCTTCATAAAAACTCTACTTGCTGCTCACCATACACTTTTTGGCAGTTGGAAAGAGCAATTGCCTTTTGCTAAGTGCTTCTGAAAATAAAGAAACCCGTGAGAATCCCCCATTAGGAGATGGTCTACTCTAAGCGCTCTTTCCCACTAAGACGTTGCGTTAGATGCGACGTTAAGGTCGCATAACGTGCCCCTAATGCAACGCATGTGAGATTTGAAGTTGGATGTTATATAGAGCCGCGTTATGCGTCTCTTGATGCGTCCATGATGCATACTTTTTGACGCATACTATAGGATGAAAACAGCGCATGCGGCAAAAGACTGTGGAGACCACGTGATCGGAACACTCCGCATCACGTGGTCCCGCCAGCCAATAAGCGGCCGCTCCAGGAAGTAAACATTGCAGTGCATATTAATTAGTCATGTGGCTGGCCACAACAGCGGACTCTCCCCTCCTCCTCTCCAAATACAAAAAAAACAACATTACTGAGCATGTGCAAACAGTCTAACGCGGCTAAAACCACCTGTAACGCACAGCATGCTGCACTTTCTTTGAACGTGCAGCCTTACAATGTAACGCAACGTGGGCACTGTGAGCAGCCCATTGATTTTTCATTACTGTGAGTTGGGCTGCGTTACAGGCTGCTCTAACGTGCGCCTGTAACGTCCCACTGTGAAAGCAGCCTAAAACCTGTCGGTTCTGTTAGATTTCTACTACTTACTGTAAGTGACAGCAACATAGGAGAAAAGTAATTTATGGCTCATTGTACTCTGGAAGAAATAATACTTCTTATTTTAATGGGTTTACATACATTTTACAATTTTCGCGATAGTGGAACCCGAGGTGAGAGGAATATGGAAGCTGACACACAGTAGCAATAAAAAGTATGTGAACCCTTTGGAATGACATGGATTTCTGCACAAATTGGTGATAGAATGTCATCTCTCATCTGATTTCCATCTAAGTCACAACAATAAACAATCGCAGTCTGCTTAAACTAAGACCACACAAATAATTGAATGTTTCCATGTTTTTCTTGAACACACCATGTAAACAGTCACAGTGCTGGTGGAAAAGGTATGTGAACCCTTGGATTTAATAACTGGTTGAACCTCCTTTGGCAGCAATAACTTCAACCAAACATTTCCTGTAGTTGCACATCAGACATGCAGAAGAGTCAGGAGTAATTTTTGACCATTCCTGTTTACAGAACTGCTATATTCTTGGGATGTCTGATGTAAATCACTTTCTTGAGGTCATGCCACAGCATCTTAATCGGGTTGAGGTCAGGACTCTGAGTAGGCCACTCCAGAAGGCGTATGTTTTTCTGTTTAAGCCATTCTGTTGTTGATTTGCCTCTATGCTTTGGGTCGTTGTCCTGTTGCAACTCCCATCTTCCTTTGAGATTCAGCTGGTGGACAGATTGCCTTAAAGAGGCACTTAAGCCAGGGGAAAAAAAAAATAGTTTTACTCACCTGGGGCTTCTGCCAGCCCCCTGCAGCCGTCTGGTGCCCTCACAGTCACTCACGGATCCTCCGGTCCCCAGCTACATTCGATTCGCCGAGAGGCCCGACAGATCTGCCACACATCTCCTTATGCGTTCCCCATCCGCAATAGCGTCCTGCGCCTGCACAGGACGCTATTGCGGACGGGAACACGTAAGGAGACGCGTAGCCAGGCCTGTGAAGGCGCTGTGAGCCTGTCGACCGAAAATAAAACTAGCTGGCGGCGGGGGACAGGAGGAACCGCAAGTGACTGCGAGGGCACAGGGACGGCTGCAGGGGGCTGGTAGAAGCCCCAGGTGAGTAAAACTGTTTATTTCCAGCTTAATTATCCCTTTCAGTGCTCCAGCAAAATGTCTTGATAAACATTCGCAAGAAGGTTGAGGGAGACTGAAGGCCACATACACACATCAGACCATAGTCTTTGGAGAATGAAAGATGACAGACCAATTTTACCCCGTCCATGTAGTATGAGAGCCATACCTACACAGTCTATTCTATGGAGCTGAACTCCCCATCAGACAGAAATCTTTGCAAGATGCTGCACACAAAGATGTTGTACACATGCAACAGATCAGTATCTGCAAAAGATCTGTTCCTGCAAAAGATCCGTTCCTGCAAAATGCATTCATAGTGTATGATATCTGCAGATCTCATACACACTTTGTTTAACAGACATTCATCTGCAGATCAGATCCACCAGGATGGATTTTCAGATCTGCAGATGATTGTCTGATCTGCAGATGAATGTCAGTTAAACAAGGTGTGTATGATGATCTGCAGATCTCATAGACTATGAATGCAATTTGCAGGAACGGATCTTTGGCAGGAACAGATCTTTTGCAGATACTGATCTTTTGTTTCTGTACAGCATCTGTGTTTGCAGCATCTTGCAAAGATTTCTATCTGATGGAGAGTTCAACTCCATAGAAAAGACTGTGTAGAATATGGCTCTCATACTGCATGGAAGGGGGTAAAATTGGTCTGTGATCTTTCATTTTCCAAAGACTATAGTCTGATGTGTGTATGAGCCTTGACAGCCATGGCTGGAGCGTACGAGAGAGAACGGCGCCGGAGACTTGGGCGCAGGACACAGCCAGTATATGGCTGATCCTGCTGCCGCACAAGTCCGGGGCGTGTTAATTACTATTCCCCCTCCAGGCCGACATGGATAGTGGGGGAATGAAATAATTCGGCTTCCAGCGATTGCTGGAAGCCGAATTATTGTTTTAAAAGCAACTTCAGCTCCGACTTCTGACGACGCTGAAGTTACTCCCTGTGCCTGCGATAGCCGTGGTTCCTATTACGGCCTATGGTGGCGCCGGCTGCGCCCAAGTCTCCTGCGCTGCTGCGCCCAAGTGTCTAGCGCTGGATTTACCGTGTTCGTGGCTGGAGACTCGGTTAGTATATTAGTGGAGAGGTTTGTGCTACTTTGGCCGGTTCCTCAAGCAAGCAACTAGCAAGCATGTATCCAGGCATCAGGTGATCCCCGCCGGTGCCGGATACCAGGGACTTTGCTGTACATCATGGGCTCGATTCACTAAACGGTGATAACTCAGTTATCACGTGTTAGGGCCCGTTTCCACTATAGCGAATCCGCATGCGGGCACTGCACGCGGATTCGCATAGGTAATGTAAGTGGATGGGGCTGTTTCCACTTGTGCGGCTGCGGCAGCGTTTTTTGGTGCGGCAGAAATCTGCACGGCAGGGCCGTCAGATTTCGCCTGCAGAAGGAATGTGCGCGAATCGCCGCTAATGTAACTAATAGGGAAATCGCATGCGGGGTGACCATGCGTTTTTTGACGCGAAATCGCATGCGATTTCGCATAGGTATTAATGTTATTTCACTCAGGCAGTGACATGGTTAAAATCGCATACAGCCTTACCTATGCGGAATCGCATGCGAATTCGCGGCAAAAACGCATGCGGAATCGCACCCGCATGCGATTTTGTCCGCGGTGGAATGCAGGCGATTCCGCACCGCACTAGTGGAAACGAGCCCTTAAGGCTTTGCACGTGCAAACTTGCGTGCTAAGCATTTTGCATGTGCAAAGTTTATGCCGTTCACATGCTAAGTTTTAGCGCGCATACGGAGTAACACTGTACACACGATAAGTGCACCTTGCACGTGATAACTATAGCTTTCCGCATGTAAACCTATTAGAGTGTATGCTTAGCACGTCCGAGCTAAGCTGGTTTGCACGCGATGTAATGTGTGCAAAACTTAGGCACGTAAACTATTGACTTCTCGTGAAGTCAATAGTTTACGGGCGTAAAGCTTTATGCGCATGATATCACGTGCAAAGCAGCTTTACACGGGCATGCTAAGTGTTAGCACACTTTTGTGAATCAAGCCCCATGTGTTTATTTTAAATAATTTTACTCAGTTCAGGGTCACTTCAGCTTCACTATAAAAAAGGCAAACGGCATAACTGTATAAGCTACATTAAAGCTAAATGCTGTTGAATAATTTCTTTCAACTACAGCCAACCACGGCTATTTTAAGGACATTTGCTGGAAACCACAGTAACCGTATACGACTCAGTGTCAAAAGATGCCCAGAATTCCTGTTTGTCTCAGTAGATCATACTTCTGCAAAAAGTAAGAACTGAAACTCACTGCATCTTAATAACTTGGCTGCAATGATGTATTCATTGCACCAGGAGGAGGGATCATACCCATGTGTAGGGATGCCAGCTCTGCATACAAAGCCATCACTCCCCTCTCCACAACCGCTGAGAGTAAAAGCAAAGAAACTTCCACAATGTAACTAGCAGAGCTACAGAGCAGTAGAGTAATAACATCCCTTGTCTGTGTAATTCTGCTTGTTAAACTACTTGAACTATAGTATACACAGTATTTGTTTATACTGTTTTTCTTTCTTTGGGAAACACTTTGAGCAGTAATTTGCATTAGACTCTATTCTAACTCACGCTCTTTTTCAAGGTGCAGAGGATTCTGGGAATTCCCTGCCACCACTCTCCAGTGAAAATCCTTTTCCTGCACAGACTCTGATGGCCATCCCAAGACACTTAGGAAGCAAACCTGTATTCTCTCTACATGAGGAAGCAAGCCTGGCTGCTTCAAAGCAATCTGCAAGGCTTGACAGCTATTATTCACTTATTTTATGTTTACAAATAATATTTCATGTTTTTTTATTTTACCTTGTATTTTCCTTTTTTTTAAATTCATGTTTTAACTGCTTTTGTAATCGGTTAGTGTGTTTAATTTCCCTGCAATTGTTGTACCAAAAGCAGTACAATTTTTTTTAACGAGACACTGAAGCGGAAAAAAAATTATGATATAATGTTTGTATGTGTAGTACAGCTAAGAAATAAAATATTAGGAGCAGAGACATACGTCTAATATTGTTTCCAGTACAGGAAGAGTTAAGAAACTCTAGTTGTTATCTATGGAAAAGAGCCTTTGAGCTCCATGACTTTCAAAGTCACAGAGAGCGTTATCTCAAGTGTCAGTCACTGTATTGTTTTTTCTTCTGCAGGAGGACAGTTCATATGTTCAGTAGCCTGCTCTGTAAAATCATTTAGAGTGTTGAGTAGTGTGTAAACTGCAAATATTAGAGAATGATGCAATGCTATAAAAACCACTATACAACTGAAAAAAAAATGTGAGAATATTTTCTTTGCTTCTAATGTTCTAGTAATTATCCGTACTACACAACCAATTCATTATATCATAATCTTTTTTTCGCTTCAGTTAAGGCTGGTTTCACAGTGGGACGTTAAAGTCCCACGTTACAGCAGCCAGTAACGCAGCCTAACTCACAGCACTGTAAAATCAATGTGCTGTTCACAGTGCACACTTTACATTAGGCTACTTTCACACCAAGACGTTGCGTTTTAGGGGACGTTAAGGTCGCATAACGTGCCCCTAACGCAACGCATGGTGGTGTTGAAGTTGGACGTCAGATTGAGCCGCGTTATGCGTCTCTCAAAGCAGCCGCTCCAGGATAGTGATGGGAAGTCCGGATCTTTTTAGTAGTCAGCAAAAGCGCTTACATAAGCAAAGCACAGGGAAAAGCACTTTAAAAAACGCTCAATAAATTGCTCAGCGCTTGTGATAGTGCTGGCGACTTATAATGTGAACAAAGTCTGAGGCAACTTTGAAAGAAAAGTTTGTCTCCATCAGCCGGGCAGACAAAGAGTTAAAGTCTTGGCTGCATCTAGAGTGAAGCGTCCCGGCACGGCAGCCATGGCCAAATATAGAAGACGGCAGAAACATTTTTATGTTTATGTTTTTCTCAATAAACCACAGACATTCCCCAAAATAAGGATGACTCTCTAAGATCTGTCATGCAAGAGAAGCACACGAGGGGGCGGCTCTGCCTCTTCTGTAAGGACTGGAATAGCTTTTGCTGATTGGCAGTTTATCTGCCAGGAATGTGCTGTGGGTTCCCCAGTTAAAGGAGAACTGCAGTGAGAGGTATATAGAGGCTGCCATATTTATTTCCATTAAGACATCTTTCACAACAGGACGTTGCGTTAGAGGGGACGTTAAGGTCGCATAACGTGCCCCCAACGCAACGCCTGGTGGTGTTGGAGCAGGACGCGTTACAAGCAGCTCTTGGTGCGCCTGCTCTGTCGGAGGCACTGCGGAGACCACGTGAGCGGAGCTTTCCGCATCACGTGGTCCCGCCAGCCAATCCGTGGCCACTCCAGGATGTAAACACTGCAAGTGCAGTGAATAATAAGTAGCCATGTGCCTGGCTACGTAGCGGCCTCTCCCCGCCTCCTCTCCGCCCATAAAATGAAAGAAAAAAAAACCTACATGTGCAAACCGTCTAACGCGGCATAGCCGCGTGTAAAGTACTGCATGCAGTACGTTATGTAGACGTGCTGCGTTACAATGTAACGCAACGTGGGCACTGTGAACAGCCCATTGATTTTTCATTGCGGTGCGTTGGGGTGCGTTACAGACTGATCTAACGTGCGCCTGTAATGTCCCACTGTAAAACCAGCCTTAAAGAGACTCTGAAGCGAGAATAAAACTTGCTTTTTCTCTTATATTCTACATGGGCATGTTTGCCCCTGCTAAAACGCCTCTATACTGCTGCAGAACGGGGGTCCTTTTACCCCCAAATCCCCCCCTGCAAAATCCACAACCAACTTGGTCGTAGATTTTGCTGCTCCTGGAGGCCAGGCTAACAGCCGCAGCCCTGCCTCTCAGCACGTCTATCAGCGGCGGATCTCCGCCTCTCACCGAAGGAAGACTGAGAGGGGCGGGCCGGGGGAGAGGCAGTTATCAGCGCTAATAGACACGCTGAGAGGCAGGGCTGCGGCCATTAGCTCTCCCTCAAGCAGGAAGCGCTCCCCGCACAGCACGGAGGGGATTTGGGGGGTAAAGGACCCCGTTCTGCCGCGGGATAGCGGCGTTTTAGCTGGGGCAAGCATGCCCCGACTGAATATAAGGGAAAAAGCAAGTTTTATTCTCGCTTCACACTCTCTTTAAGCAATACCAGTTGCCTGTCTATCCTGCTAATCCTCTGCCTCTAAAACTTTCAGCCATAGCCCCTGAACAAGCATGCAGCAGATCAGGTGTTTCTGACAAATTTGACAGATATGACAAGATTAGCTGCATGCTTGTTTCTGGTGTGACTCAGACATGTCTTCAGCCAAATAGACCAGCAGGGCTGCCACGGAACTGGTATTGCTTAAAAGGAAATAAATATGGCAGCCTCCATATACCTCTCTCTACAATTCTCCTTTAAAGCTCGACTCCACTTTTGCTAAAAAATACTGCCCAGTAGGAAAGTTCAGTGAGATGCAAATAATTTTGGGTTGATGCAGCATTATGCAAATTTTGTATGCACATTTATGATGCTTGAAAATTAACCAATCACATCCTGCTGAGGTAAAATTTGATTGGGCCATTTTCAACCTGCATAAATTGGCATGCAAAATTTGCATAATCCTGCATCAACTCAAAATTATTTGCATCCCACTGACCATCCTTACTGCGCTGTACATGGATACATAAACCTCCTTCTGATATGATTCGATTCAAATGATTTTTCCAACTTAGCCTGCCTGTGTCCATGTGATTTTTTTTTTTTTTAAGACATAATTATGTTTCTTACATTCGCGGCAGTAATGTACTGTTTTTACATTACCGTTTCCCTGCACAGTGAGTGTTTAATTCATGCCAAAAGGACTCTTAACAGCTAGAAGTATAGCAAAATCCCAATTGTCTGCTCCTGAACCCTGTGCAGGCACGCAAAATGTACTTCCTTGTCAGTGAAGCTACATACTGTACACACATGAATCGTCCTCTGAAACCACCGTTAACAAAGTTTCAGCCACTGATCGTTATGTGTGTACAGTGGCCGCTGATCGATATTGCTCGGGCATTTCTGATCCGAAACCGGAATACCGTAAAATTCAGACGCTCATCCCTACACACATATATACACAAACACACACACGTACACACACACACAAATACACACACACACACACACACACAAAGACACACACACACACACACCACACACACACACAAAGACACACACACACACACACACAAAGACACACACACACACACACATATACACACACATAAATACACACACGCACACAAAGGGCCTGATTCACAAAGGGGTGCTAACAGTTAGCACGCTGGTGAAAAGCCCTTTATCATGCCTAAAATTAGTTTAGGCATGATAAGTTTAGGTGTGATAAGTTTAGGCGTGATAAGTTTAGGCGTGATAAGTTTAGGCGTGATAAGTTTAGGTGTGATAAGTTTAGGCGTGATAAGTTTAAGCACCAAGGGCCATAAGCTATTCAAGGTGATAAGTAGCTTGCAGATGTGAGCTACTTATCACCTTGCCATCGCGCGAGGATTACCGGCAAATCCTATTGACCATATCCTTCGCGCGATGGCCGATCGTTAGGGAGCATTACTCAGGTGAAAGCCTGAGCGATGCTACCTTTTACCGAGCGATGGGGAGTGAGGTTTACGCTGTGGTGCTGTCCATCAGCACCACGGCCTCACTCCCCACACATGCGCACTCGCCCGTAGAACATCGCCGACATCTTCCGCCGCAGCATCTGGGGGTCTCCTTTAATAAGGAGACCCCCAGAGCTCCCCGTCGGGTCGCCGCTCAGTTTAGAAGACCCCGCGCAGCTCTGCAAAGGCTCCCCGTCATACGTACCACTGCTGATCACCCGCCGCCTCTCACCGCAAAATCCGTCACGTAATTACAGTGTATCTAACACTGTAATTACTGTCCGCATAGAAGGAGCCCGGCAAAGCATCTTTGAATCTGCAGCCGGGCTCCCATTGGTCTGCTGTCTGAGCCATTTTGGTTCAGACAGCAGACCAATGGGGAGCCCGGCTGCAGATTCAAAGATGCTTTGCCCGGGCTCCTTCTATGCGGACAGTAATTACAGTGTTAGATACACTGTAATTACGTGACAGATTTTGCGGCGAGAGGCGGCGGGTGATCGGCGGCGGTACGTATGACGGGGAGCCTTTGCAGAGCTGCGCGGGGGCTTCTAAACTGTGCGGCGACCCGACGGGGAGCTCTGGGGGGTCTCCTTATTAAAGGAGACCCCCAGATGCTGCGGCGACGACGTGCGTTAGCTAGTTTAGACCTGCTTTTTGCAGGTCTAAGCTAACGCTCATGTCTGCCGGGAAGCATCGCTTCCCGGAGACATGATAAGGGTAATTGGATTCCGTGGTAAGAACTCGCTGGGCGATTATATCGCCCAAGCGAGTTCTTTTCTGCCTGGGGGGGTCTAAAGTTTAATTAGATTAGGCGATGCCCCCATCGCCTGAGTTAAGAACTTGCCAGTGCTTAGCGCTGGCGAGTTCAGCAATAGAATATGGCCCCAACTGGGTTAGCACCGCAGTGCACAGCTGATCAAAAGTTTTGCGCTAGCAAAGTCTGGTGCACTTCGCATAGAGTTTAATGGTGCTGCTTGGCGTGCAGGATTTTGCGTGCGATCTAAACTTATCTAAACTTAGCATGCCTAAACTTATCATGCCTAAACTTATCACACCTAAACTTATCACGCCTAAACTGGCTTTTCCCCAGTGTGGTGCAATGGTTATCACGCCTAAAGTCTCTAACTGGGTTAGCACCGCTTTGTGAATCAAGCCCAAAGACTCACACACACCACACACACACACAGGCACACACACACACACATAAATAAATACACACACGCACACAAAGACACACACACCACAGACACACACGCACACCAAAAACACACACACACACACAAAGACACACGCATGTAAATATACAGACACACACAAACACACAGGCACACACACACCACACACACACAGGCACACACCACAAACACACACCACAAACACAGACACACATAAATGCACACACGCACACAAAGACACACACATGTAAATACACAGACACACACACTGTTTACAGCAGTGGTGCTTTGAACTGATTACAGGTGCTTGTAAGACCACTGCGGCAGCATCGTTAGCTCTGTATTGTTTGGTGACGTGACCGGTTCCCTTTTAAGCAGATTTGCCCGCGGGTAAGCAGAGGTCGGCCTCCTGGCAGGAGAGCTTCTATTCATCACGGATATAATAACTCCGGCTCTCATTAAAAAGTGGAAAATACTCAAATCCCTTTGAATATGTGACCCAGCGATTTGTTTTCAGGTCTGCGAGAGGCCTCGGTTATTGCCGCTCACCACAATGCTGAGGAGAGAATTCTGTGTCTTCTGTAACCCTCTCCCCTCCGCCACCCATTCCTCCAAGAGGAGGAATGAGATAAGATACCTCCCGGATGAATGGAAACAGATGAACGCTCATTCTCTGGGAATAAACATGATTGTAAAAATGTAGAAAAATCTTTACCAGATGCAGAGAAGCTAAAATAACCATATCTACGGTACTTGTTCCTTGGCTGGGAAGCCGTCCCTATGCTGAGGCTACACATTTTAAAGGGGAACTTCAGCCTAAACAAACATACTGTCATTAAGTTACATTAGTTATGTTAATTAAAATAGAAAAGTAATATAATCTCTTACCAATTTTGTTTTAAAAGAACAGGCAAAGGTTTGTGATTTCATGGGGGCAGCCATCTTTTTGGTTGAAAAGAGGTGGCAGGGAGCATGAGACACAGTTCCAGCTGTCCTGTGCCCTGATTACCCCTCTAGCGCTAGGCTTTAAATCTCAAATTCAAAATGTAAAAAAAAAAATTGCACCAAAACAGCAGAACAAGAACAACAACATCAGAAATCCCATCATGCTTTGCACAGCATCAGGGGAAAAATGCCCGGGCAGTTTTCTTCTGTGCAGCTAAAAGTGAGGCTCGGGTAAGAAAAACAAAGTTCTGATGCTGTGAAACTGTTAAAGAAACACCAAGCCTTTTCAGTGCTGCAGAGTAGATTTTTAGTCCGGAGGTTCCCTTTAAAGTGGACCTAAACTCTTGCACAGGACAGAAGAAAACATAGAGAAATGCACCCTGTATGTATTTAGAGAGTTTAGCCTATCTAATTCCCCCTCATCTGTGACCAGGGTCAGATTTACCATAAGGCACTGTAGGCATGTGCCTACAGGCGTCTGATAATGGAAAGGCGGCTTACTCCCCAAGTGCCTCTCTCACTCTTTACCTATGCAGGCGTAAATGAGAGGTTACTCACCCAGCTCTCAGCATTCCACTGATGAGATTTCCCTTCAGCACCACTAGCTACTTAATACTGAGGGTACCTCTGGCTACCTAATACTAATGCTGCATACACACTTGAGATAAAAGTCTCTGGAAAAGGCAAGATCACAGACCAATTATACCCCATTCCATGTAGTATGAGAGCCATACCTTCACAGTCTATTCTATGGAGCTGAACTCCCCCATCAGATAAAATCTTTGCAAGATGCTGCACACAAAGATGCCCGTACACATTCAAAAGATCATTATCTGCAAAAGATCTCTTCCTGCAATAGATCCATTCCTTTAAAATGCATTCATAGTCTATGAGATCTGCAGATCATCATACACACCTTGTTTAGCAGGCAATCATCTGCAGATCATCTGCAGATCAGATCCACCAGGATGGATTTTCAGATCTGCAGATGATTGCCAGATATGCAGATGAAGTCTGTTAAACAAGGTGTGTATGAGGATCTGCAGATCTCATAGACTATGAATGCATTTTGAAGGAATGGATCTATTGCAGGAAGAGATCTTTTGCAGATACTGATCTTTTGAATGTGTACGGGCATCTTTGTGTGCAGCATCTTGCAAAGATTTTATCTGATGGGGAGTGCAGCTCCATAGAATAGACTGTGAAGGTATGGCTCTCATACTACATGGAATGGGGTAAAATTGGTCTGTGATCTTGCCTTTTCCAGAGACTTTTATCTCAAGTGTGTATGCAGCATAAGAGACACCTGTAGCAACCTATGATGGGCAAGGGAAGTAAGGGAGAAGTAACAGCTTGGACAGCCAGCACACCTGTGGTGCGGTTCAGCGGGGGTTTGTAGGTTCATGGAGGGCGAGGTCTAGGGTGTCAGGACATCTGTACCTATAGGCTGCTGTGATGTAAATCCAGGCCTGGCTGTGACTAATCACAACTGTAATTTGATCGCTTAGCTGTGTCAGCTGACTGCCACGGCAGAGAGGCTAATTTAAAAGCACAAGAGCGGAGAGGAGGTTCTGAGTTCAGGTCCACTTTAAGATTGGGGGAATCCATAGAGAAGCAGGGGAGGACCTCTTTTTAGCAGACCCTTCTAAACATTACGCATAGACCTTATATTGTGATCATCTGAGATCATTTTGGTCATCAGTCTCATGTCTACACCAGCATCCGCCAATTTGTACACCAATCAACACAAAGGTGACAAGGAGTCAGCCGTGGTAGATTTTTTTTTTTCCTCTATAGAAGAAAATTATGCCAATTAGTCGCTGATCTCCCCTTTCCCACAAAAAGAGTTGTCCGTTTCTCAAATATCTCATTCGAAGGGGAGTTGATTTGCTGATATTGTGGTGAAACCCGTCCAACCTTATTTTATCTCTTCTCTGCTCTCAGAAGTTGTTCTCTACTAGGAAAGAGCTTTATGACTGTAATTCCTCACGTCTACGACTAGGTCCCGACGGGATGGAAACTGTCACTTGCATAGCTGAATGGTAACTCTTTCAGGCAGGGAAAGAAATAAAAGTAACACAGCCTGTCTGTCTCATCATATCATGTCATCTTGGTATTCCTTTAAAGCGGACCTGAACTCTCTTCTATAAAAGATAAGCAACAGCATAACCTTTAGCGCATATTCACAGTGGGATGTTGCGTTTTAATGCGACGATAAACTCGCAACGCGTCTGCATTTACTGGTAATGCACTGCAAGCAGTGAGTTACCACAACGCAACATTTCTCAACGCCACATTAACGTTGCACTGTGAACGGCCCATCGGATTAAGCTGCATTTTAAGACTTTATAACACAGCTCCGCAACATGGCACTGTGAATGCGACCTTAAAGGAAAACATTTCTTTGTTACAGCTGATACAAATCCTGCAATGAATCTGCAGTGTGTCTACTTCCTGCAATTCATGGAAGCATACATACTGTTAACATCCTGTGTTTACAAATTAGCTGCTCTGCTGTGGCAGAGAAGATTCTTGAAATGACACAGCAGAGAGATCAAATTACACTGGTGATTAGTCACTGATGGTTTGACAGGCTAAACTCTCTAAATGCATACAGGGTGCATATCTCTCTGTTTTCGTTCTATCCTGTGCAAGCGTTCAGGTTTGGTGCACTACTCCTTGCAGTGATTCTCCACATTGTCCAGACTTCTAACAGCCGTAATCCTCTTTCAGCCGTTGGTAATAACAGCGTCACTGATTGGCGCGGCAGCATGTTTCTTCCCATCCTGTGAAAGCTCGCGTATCCTTTTCTGCCTACCCAGCGCCTTGGACAAGGCCAGACCAACCAAAATTACACAGAAATATTTCGATGATGCCTTTGCCTCCCTCAGGCATTTGCCTAATTTGCCCATCAGGAAATGCGATCTTGTTAACGCTCTTTGTCATCAGCATATTTGTGGCGGGAAGAAGACGAGCGAGCTGGTAAACGCACAATGTGGAGGGCGTAATCTGGGCCCCGCGAGGGTAGCAGAATGCATGGAGTGTCAGGGAGGCTCTGCTGGTATCCTTCATGTCTAACATTTCTATGTTCATTAAAAATATACATTATGAGGAGGCCTTAATTGTGGAGAACATCAGCTGAGTGTGTACATATTTTCGTTTTAAGCTTAATTCACAGATCTGGATATATCATTGACTGCTCAGCAAGCAGTATCAAACAAAAGCTTATGCAGGTATGTACCCACATCACCTTAACTAGTTAATGCATCGTTTTGCATTACTAAACGTTTGCAATATGCTTGCGCCCGCTTAACACCGACGATGGGCTGGTGTTAAGTGGTTAAAGCAGCAGGGTGAGCCATACTATCCCAGGAAAAAAAACACATATATATGTAGATACTGTAGATACCTTCTGTTACATAATATATGTATTGTACTGTCCACATTTTGATTTCAGTGAATTTTCTATAGTAAATAAAGAGAAAACTGTTCCAGGCGTTTTCCATCTGTACAGCCTCTGACTGAAGCCAATCCTGATGCCATTTGCTCCCTTACTCTTACCCTTACTTTTTTCTCCTAGAAACTGCACTGTCATATCTAGCTTGCTTTGTTAGCACGTGAGCACAGCATAAACCGTATTTCTGCAGCTTCTGCAGAGGGGTAAGGTGTATTTCCCTTCTCAGCCTCCTGCCACACTGAACTGCCCTCAGCCAATCAGTGAGGAGCAGGAATGAGGGAGGGGAGATAACAAGTTTCGCCAAGTGCGGCAGTTGTCACACCAGGAATTATATATACATGACAATGACAATACAGAAATTAACAGACGTTAAGGATGAGCATTAAATACTGTACATTACAGACATACAGAGAAGTTGCAAAGTCAGAATCAGGCAATGCAAAAGATGCCCAGGAGGCAGGTATGCGTGGCTAGGGTAGCGATCTGCAAACTTGGCTCTCCAGCTCTAAGGAACTACAAGTCCCACAATGCATTTGCTTTTATGAATCAAGATTGTGGCTGTCAGACTCCTGCAATGCATTGTGGGACTTGTAGTTCCTTAACGGCTGGAGAGCCAAGTTTGCAGGTCACTGGGCTAGGGGATTTTACAGGGTTGGGAGCTAGAATTCAAAAGAAGGACAGCCTGGGGAAGAAGGTATTGTAAATAGAACAGAGGCGCTAAAAGGATAAAAACATATAATTAAAAGTTTGAAAATTCCTTGTGGGGTAGTGGTGGACTCGCCTCCCCGAAGTAGACAGGATACCGTGGATTAAGGTACAAGCAAGCAAATGTATTCAAATACTCCAACAGAACAATGCAACGTATTTCACAGGTATATTCCCGCTTCTTCAGCCAATAACAAGAATGGAGTACACACAGTGCAGTCTAAGGGTCACGTATAGCGCCTCTGGCAGGTATAACAGAGGCGCTATACGTGACCCTTAGACTGCACTGTGTGTACTCCATTCTTTTTATTGGCTGAAGAAGCGGGAATATACCTGTGAAACGCGTTGCATTGTTCTGTTGGAGTATTTGAATACATTTGCTTGTACCTTAATCCATGGCATCCTGTCTACTTCGGGGAGGCGAGTCCACCACTACCTCCCGAGGAATTTTAAAACTTTTAATTATATGTTTTTATCCTTTTGGCGCCTCTGTTCTATTTACAATAACAATATCCAGGAGGGGTTATACCCCCTTTCTTCTCCCATCTACAGAGAGCGACATCTTAATCCTGAGTGAGGACAGGCCTAATCTCCTCACCTGCCTACACAGTGGTTGCCTAATTGGTGACCCTGACTTGTGAGTATATTTCTTATATACTTTTCCATTACTCATCCTTTGACTTACTACACTATATTGGGCTCTCGGTGTCCCTTTTATTCTTTTACATCTGGGGGAAGAAGGTGTTCCTGTGTCTGGTGGTTTTGGAGGGGGTTGGCCTGTAGCGGCAGCCTGAAGGGAAGTGGTTGAAGTAGCGAATGCCAGAGTGAGAGGGGTCTCTAGATATCCTGTTGGCCTCAGTCTGGAGTTGTGCAAGAGGTCCAATGGTGACCCAGTAATCCTCTCCGCAGCGCTGTTAACTCTCTGAAGTTTGAGCCTGTCGCTTGAGTTTGAGCCTGTGTACCAGACGACTATGGAGGAGCAGAGAATAGACTCAATGGTGGCAGTAGCTAGTCATTAGTTCCCGCAGAATACCAACCTTCCTCAGTTGTCTCAGGAAAAACAACCTTTGTAGCACCTTCTTCTGGGTTTTGGTGGTGTTCACCTATCACCTAAAGTCATTGGTGGTGGTGGTGCCTAGGAACCGAACACTAGACCACCTGGAATCAGTGCCCCCTGTTGGAGACCAGGTTGAGCGTGGAAGTGTGTCTTCTGAAGTCCACGACCAGTTCAACTGTTTTAGCTGCGTTTAGTACCATGCATGGTATCAAGCGTGATATTACTCAATGCGATGGACGGCTCTTCAATGCTCATGCTGGGTGCAAACAAGTGCCCTATCGATGAATGGGAGCAGCTGACAGTCGGTGGATTCACCGCCTTCAACCTCCAATGCTCAAAGCTCTGGCCTAGGTGAGTACATTAATTAAAGACGCCTGGAAATTAGAGAGCGCAATAAGGCAGATAGTAATATATTGGTATTAAATACCAATATTTTACTATAAAAGTGTAAAATACTGGTATTTTACTATGGCCAAACCTAACCCTACTCTCACACAGAACCCTCCCCCTGACGCCTAACCATTAACCACCCCCCCTTCCCCGCACAAACTACCTACTTAATGCCAAAAACTAGCCCCTCCCCCCTCACACTACCAACCAAGTGCCTAAAATTAAACCCCCCCCCCCCCCCCCACACACACACACTACCTGCCTAATGCCTAAAACTAACTCACCCCCATTACATACCTAATGCCTAAAGCTAAACTCCCCCCACACACACTACCTACCTAGTGCCAAAAACTAAAAAAAAAAAAAAAAAACTCCCCCCACCCCCATTAGATACGTAATGCCTAAACCTAAACTCCACTTACTGCACACACTACTCTAAACCTAGACTCCCCATTAACTCCCCCCACTCCCTTCCTGCATACACTACCTAACTAATGCATAAACCTACCCCCCCCCCCCCCTGCGCACACTACCTAACTAGTGCCTAAACCTAAATCCTCCCGCACACACCACCTGCCTAACAGCAGCAAAGCAAAACAGAAAAACGTAAAATATCGGGCACCGCAAAATATCGGCATTTGTGTGCCCATGGTGCCTGATATATAGCAATTGCTGTATCAACGCCCGCTATTTACCAGGCACCCAAATTTCCGCTCCGGCACCCAATTAGTCCACTTGCTGCAGGTGCCCTCTTTTACTGCTTCGGGCCTAGGTAGCCTATGCATAAAAATGTTCCCGCTGGCTAGGACTGGAACTTGGGACTCTAGTGCTGCGTTTGTAAACCCGTTCGTTCTACATTTAGCTAACTTTGCTTATAGGCTCATAGATAAGAGTCAAAACTTCAGAGATTTCTGAGCCTTTACTATTTCATCCAAACCTATGAAGAAAGAGAGAAGGCAAATCTGGCTGTAGCTGCAGCGATCTGCTGGACGACTCTCGGTATTACAAACTTTTTTTGATGTTCTAATGACTAAAATAAGAATGAAGCTAAACATTTACACTACCAATCACAATCTGCCAGCCCTTATCCTGGCTAATGAGGAGCGGGGAGCTTAATATGCCAACTTGAAAGACTTTGAATAAACTCACAGATAGAGTGGAGCTATTAAAATTGTAAGAGCGAGCAGCCATGCCAGAGGACGGGAACCGGAGGATTTGGAAAGCTGAAGCATTCGTTTAGACTATGTCTTCAGAACTATGTTTAGGAGGCCAAGATGCACAAAAAGGTTGGGGTGCACATGTGGAGTCCTCATGGCAGGTTCTGTCATGAAGCAAGGTGAAACATTTGTATCAGGTGGCAGAGGTTACAGGGCGAGCATGTTTGTACTGTGTTTACACGAACAGCATGCAATCAGGGTAGGAGGAGACGTGAGAGGAGAGCATCATTGGGGAAAAGCAGCTTGTTGTGCTGTGTGAGGAGTCTGACAGTGAGTGAGGAGGGGGGAGGCAGGAGACCAGCAGTGTTTCATTTGACTTGTACAGCAGAAGGGAGGAGGTGGCACTGCTGTCCTGACTGAGGAGGGATGGAGTGGCTGAGGGTGAGCACTTTGTTTGTCACAGACTTAATAGAAACATCCAAGGAATGAAAAAAAAAAAGATTCACTTACCTGGGTCTTCCTGCAGCCCGTGGCAGCCGTCCTGTGCCCTCGCCACAGCTCTGGTGGCTCCCGGTGTCCACCACTACAGAAGCCGACCTCGCCAGGTCGGGTTCTGGGGTCGGCGTCTTTTGCGCTCCACGGCGTGGGTCACGTGGTCCCGCCGCCGTCATCAAGTCTGTACTGCGCAGGCGCAGAACTACTGTAGGCCAATCCCAATGAAAGCGGCTCCTGACCGGCGCACAGCGCTCTGCCGTCATAGGGACGGCGTGACCGGTGGGAATGGCCGATCATTACAGCGGTTTGTCGGGAGGCGGCATTTTACCATACTAGCAGTCTCTGGTCCTTAAAGGACACCCGAGGCGAAAATAAATTAATGAAATAAACAATTGTATCTATCTTCCTTCTACTAAAAATGACTTTTTAAGATATTCCTCAATATTATGTTTAAATCTACTTTTTAAATTTCAACTTTTATTGTTTTTGCTCAATGACACATTCATTGAAGTAGGCCAGAGCTAAAATCTATGAACTATTGACCCTTTTTATCTCTTTCCTGTTTTTAGAAACCATTTTCTGCTAGGAACATATTTTATAGTTGGAATTTCTATCAGTGAGGGTCACACTGTAGTCACCCCCTGTCTGAGTCAGGAGTGAGTCAGCCACTTACATACCTGATACTTAACTCTTTCAGGCAGAGAAATAAAAAAAGCAACACAGCCTAGTTATTTGTGTGCTAGGCACTATACATACCCATGTCTATCTCATCATGTCACATGTCACCTAGGGTAACCTTTAGGGGGGAGAGGCTGCTGGCATGGAAATCGTTAAAGGTTTTATCTAAACAACTTTTGTTGATATGTCTTAGCATAGCTGAATGAAATTAGTTCTTCAGGTTGAGAAAGTGTTTTTTTTTTTTTTCTCTGGAGCACTATTGGCACTCCTTGTGCTCTTTTTGTCTCCTTTTCTTACCGATACCTGGGTTTCCAAACCTGAAATTTAACTACCGAACCTCCCAGAATATTTGCCACTAAGCAGTTAGGCCTAGTGCACACCAGAGCGGTTCGGCTGCGGTTTGCGATCCGCTTGTGGGTGCGGATCCGCTTGGGTAATGTACTTCAATGGGCTGGTGCACACCAGAGCGGGAGGCGTTTTGCAGAAATGCATACTCCCGGGCTGCTGCAGATTTTGGATTGCGGTTGCGTTTCTGCCTCAATGTTAAGTATAGGAAAACCGTAAACCGCTCTGAAAAACGGCACTTCAGAGCGGTTTGCCAGGCGTTTTTCGTTACAGTAGCTGTTCAGTAACAGCTTTACTGTAACAATACATGAAATCTACTACACCAAAACCGCTACACAAAACCACAAAACGCTAGCTGAAACGCTGCAGAAAAAGCGTTTCAAAATCTGCTAGGATTTTGCGGATCTGCTAGCGGTTTTTGGTGTGCACCAGGCCTTAGAGGACTGCGTAGAGGGTGGTCTTAATCAGCCTGCTTGGGACTCTCTGCAAGGTGGCCACCCAATATTTCCACAGCAGTTGTATAAAACTACCTCCTACATAAAGAAAGCAGAGCCGCAGTCCTCTCAGAAGAGTCTCCACAGCTGCAGACAGCTCCTCAGGGCTTTCCTGATTTATGGCTTCTTTTCCTTCACAAACTTAAAAATAAGTTTTGGAAATTTTTGTGGAACGCAGCAGACTGCTGACCGAGTCCTCATTAATAATTATTCTCTGTACAAGTGGTACAAGTGACTTTCACAGAGTGGGAAGAGACAATTCCACACATCCCTCAGGATGCTATTAGGTGCCGTCACTGTGGTACATTTCCACAGACCTAAAAAATAGCATTAACCCTCTCCAATCCATTTAAACAATTTCGTGTGTGTGTGTGGGGGGGGGGGGGCGCATGAGTGATCGCAGGAGTGCTGTGCTGTAGGGTGCCGGTGGGATCTCCACCAAGGAGGCGGCCTGGCATTAAAGGGGGGACGGGGTGCAAGCTTGCATGATTTAGCTCCACCACATACAAGCATATCAGGTTAATGTTATTACCCGGCATGGTGTGGTACCGAAGGGCATCAAGATGTTCAACGATCCACATAGGCTGATGCCATACTGGACTAGATCTGGCAATGGCGCCCCTAGCGCCAAAGACCAAATGCGCCAATGTAACTGAAATTACACGGCATGGCAGCAGAGGTTGGGGTGGGCGGAGATGAAAGTTTTGGACTAAAGGTGGCCACACACCATACAATTGTTTAAATATCTGTTCAATTGAAGAATTGCAATCAATTTTTCTGACTGATTGTAACATTTCAAAAATATGACCAATGTACCACACACCTATGTTCAATTTTTCCCCAATTATGATAAAAATGATTGGAAATTCAGAGAAAATAGCTAGGGTGTGTATATTAATAAATTGACAATCTAACACACACCATACAATCTTTAGAAAAATTGAAGCAAAATTTCCAGCTTTCCGGATCGATAAAAATCACAAAAAACAGGAAGCTTTCGATTTTTTCAGGAGATCCAATCATATTTATCGAATAGTCGTTAAATTGGATCATTTTATTGTATTGTGTGTGGCCACCTTTAGTCGGACATTTCGATCTAAACGGGCTGATGCCATGCCGGATTTATACAGGCAACAGTGCCGCTAGCCATAGCCATTTTTTCTCATGTCAGGCTATGTCCGACATAGGATTGAAAAAGGTTAAAAAATATGATAATGAAAATGGTTTGCTAATTCCACTATCGCGATTTTGCCGCAATTAAAACAAGATTCTTCATAGGCGCACGTCACGTTTGCGGTGCGTTTGCGATTTCCGACAAAAGAAAGAAAAAATTCAGAGTGTAGTGTTCTCCCCAGAAATTCTTTCTAGCCGGGTGGCATGAAAAAGTAGCCGGGTGGGGCGAGATGAGAGAATGCAGGGCCGGTGCTTCTGTGTGCAACTCTTCTTACAGCATAGGAGGAGGTGAGCCAATGACAGCCGGGTGGTCACCAAAACTAGCCGGGTGGAGCACCCGGCTAAAAGAGCCTGGGGAGAACACTGGTCAGTGAAAATACTTTGAATTGACGTGATTGCTATGCTATGCTATTTATTTTTCTGTGCGCCTATACTTTGTATAGGAGCGCAAACACAGCAAAAATGCCGGCAATTGTGATTCTGAAAGAAAACGCATCACAATAGTTGAAAAACAGCACTGCGTTTTACATCTTAGTAATCGTTGTGTTGCTCTGATACGTAATGTGCTTTCGATACGATTCTTGGATCAAAATGCAGCAAGTGGACAAGGGCCCTCAATGCTGGAAAAAAAAAAACAGGAAAACATCTGTGGACCTTCAATCTAATGAAAGTCCTATTAGCATGAAATGTGATCTTGGTAAAAAGGTACGCTTTCATTGTGTAGAGCTGGCACAACCTCTGCAACCCCCCCCCCCCCCCCCCCCGCCACACACACACACACACACACAAAAGTCCCAGCAATGTGACCTACTTGTGGAGATGACAAAGTCTGAGTTGGACATTTGTGTACACAGGAGGGAAGAGCTCTTTACTCATGAGATATTTTCAGACAATATTTGCCAAACTCAGGAAATGCCTCTATCCTATTTAGTCTGTAAGCTGGGGAATGTTCAGCAGGGGGGGGGAGACAACAGCACAAATAATATTTACTATGATGACATAATTGTGTTGTTTGTCCTCTGGGACATCTTCATGGATCTGTAAAAAGAGGAAGTTTTTAAACAAAAACAACAAAGCATGTCGCTTAGGATAAACAAAGGTGTATTTATGGCGATTATTGGAGGTGACGGATGTTTCCTCTGCGTCCTTCGCAGCCCAGACGGCACTTCCGAAGAGAACGCGTCCGACGAACCACTCCTATATGTTACAATATGTGGCGCAATAAATGTAGGATAGAAATATAAAGTGAGACTGCCTGTTCATCATTTGATTTTGCAGGACGACCGACCTTTCAATCGGATCATTTTATCGGATGAGAATCGATACGACAACCCGGCCATCTGATCAAATGTCTGATCGATTTCTGGCTGAAATCGGTCAGAAGGATGGTTCAGAAATGCTGGAAAATTTCAGTTGCAAAGGTTTGATTGGGAGAGCGGCAGGAATGGCATTCTACAGTATAGCATGATGACTGACGGAACCTCGGCCAGTGTCCCTCCAAGTGTATATGCCCCCCCCCCTCCGAGGGGCGTAACTAGAAATCACTGGGGCCCCCAGCAAAACTTTGAATGCCTCCTCAGCACACCGAATAGGGACTGTCTACAATACTTTGCATTATTTGTTATCAGTGGCAGAGCAGATGCGGTCGGTAGAACAATTGTGCAGAGAGCAGAACGTTTTTTCTCTCCTTGCCCTTAGGTGTCAGTCTCTCAGGACTGGGCCCCCTTGTGGCTGCATCCCTTGCAGGGTCTATTGTTACACCCCTGCCCCCCCCCCCCCCCCCGCCCATGTGCAGTGTTAAAGGCTCACCTGTCACATCCCAGCGAGAATCCTAGCGTTGTCACTACATGTCCTGGTGCGCTCACGGTGTTACCGGAGGAGGCCAGGTTTCACACTGACATTTAACATCTGTGCCTTCACAGGCAAGTAGTGGGGGGGCATATATACACTTGGGGGCTGCAGGAGGTCAATTTCCAATAGATTTTATGGATTGTTTTGATCCTGGAGCCTCGGTGGATCTTAAGGGGCTGACAGCACTGGAATGCAGGGACAGAGCAGGACTGGGAAAGCCTCGCTTCATGAGTGCCCTTTGTCCTCCTGTCTGACCGTGAATCTCGCTTTGGAACAGAATCAGAGCAATCCTTAAAGCCGCATCTACACGAGTAGATGCGGCCGCGATGCTCCTCATCAATCAAGCCGCTGATGCCGCTCGATTGATAAGATCCGACAGGACGGATCTCGGCACCGCCGATTCCCTGTTCGCTCCCCGCGAGGGGACAATGGCAGGGAATCGAGCGGAAGATAAGCGGCGTCGGCGGGGACAAGCGGGCAATCGAATGTGCCGCACGCGTGGCGAGCGGTGACGCGGCGGGCACGCGGAAGAGGCGATCCGGCGACTAATTGAGCCGCCGGATCGCTGCAATGTCCCATAGTGTAGATGGGGCTTTAGATTGTAAGCTCACATGGGCAGGGTGCTCTCATCCTTTTGTGCCTTGTTACACATTTATTCATATTAATTTTGTCACTGTAATTTCCAATTCTGTATTTTGTGCCAACTCTGTATTTTGTATATTGTTGTATACTATTATCTGTATTATTTTGTACCCCATGTCTGTTTCTTACTTTATACAGCGCCAAAGAATATGTTGGCGCTTTACCAAATAATAATAATAATGAAAAATACAGTAGCTTGCAAAAGTATTCGGCCCCCTTGAAGTTTTCCACATTTTGTCACATTACTGCCACAAACATGCATCAATTGTATTGGAATTCCACGTGACAGACCAATACAAAGTGGTGTACACCTGAGAAGTGGAACGAAAATCGTACAGGATTCCGAACGTTTTTTACAAATCACAAACTGCAAAGTGGAATGTGCGTAATTATTCAGCCCCCTGAGTCAATACTTTGTAGAACCACCTTTTGCTGCAATTACAGCTGCCAGTCTTTTAGGGTATGTCTCTACCAGCTTTGCACATCTAGAGACTGAAATCCTTGCCCATTCATCTTTGCAAAACAGCTCCAGCTCAGTCAGATTAGATGGACAGCGTTTGTGAACAGAAGTTTTCAGATCTTGCCACAGATTCTCGATTGGATTTAGATCTGGACTTTGACTGGGCCATTCTAATACATGGGTATGTTTTGTTTTAAACCATTCCATTGTTGCCCTGGCTTTATGTTTAGGGTCGTTGTCCTGCTGGAAGGTGAACCTCCGCCCCGTCTCAAGTCTTTTGCAGACTCCAAGAGGTTTTCTTCCAAGATTGCCCTGTATTTGGCTCCATCCATCTTCCCATCAACTCTGACCAGCTTCCCTGCCCCTGCTGAAGAGATGCACCCCCCGAGCATGATGCTGCCACCACCATATTTGACAGTTTGGATGGTGTGTTCTGAGTGATGTGCAGTGTTAGTTTTCTGCCACACATAGCGTTTTGCATTTTGGCCAAAAAGTTCCATTTTGGTCTCATCTGACCAGAGCACCTTCTTCCACATGTTTGCTGTGTCCCCCACGTGGCTTGTGGCAAACTGCAAACGGGACATCTTATGCTTTTCTGTTAACAATGCCTTTCTTCTTGCCACTCTTCCATAAAGGCCAACTTTGTGCAGTGCACGACTAATAGTTGTCCTATGGTGAGATTCCCCCACCTGAGCTGTAGATCTCTGTAGCACGTCCAGAGTCACCATGGTCCTCTTGACTGCATTTCTGATTAGCGCTCTCCTTGTTCGGCCTGTGAGTTTAGGTGGACGGCCTTGTCTTGGTAGGTTTACAGTTATGCCATGCTCCTTCAATTTCTGAATAATCGCTTGAACAGTGCTCCGTGGGATGTTCAAGGCTTTGGAAATCTTTTTGTAGCCTAAGCCTGCTTTAAATTTCTCAATAACTTTATCCCTGACCTGTCTGTCTCTATTTAGTTATTAGCACTCATCAGGCAATGTCTATGGGCAACTGACTGCACTCAGACCAAAGGGGGCCGAATAATTACGCACACTCCACTTTGCAGTTATTGATTTGTAAAAAAAATGTTTGGAATCATGTATGATTTTTGCTCCACTTCTCACGTGTACACCACTTTGTATTGGTCTTTCACGTGAAATTCCAATAAAATTGATTCATGTTTGTGGCAGTAATGTGACAAAATGTGGAAAACTTCAAGGGGGCCGAATACTTTTGCAAGCCACTGTACACGTCTAGAATCACATCTCAGTGTTATCTGAAATCTAAATGATTCTCTTGACTCCTCGTCACCTGAGTCTGATAAATCCTCAGTGGCTGGACCAGAAGAAGCAGCATATTACATATCTGTGCAATCACATGAAGGGAGCAGATGCCCGGAGAAGATGCACTCACCTTTTCTGCCAGCCAGCCCATGTGCCGGATCTCGTGGCTCCCTGAGATGCCGTTTTTCCCCAGCTGGTCTCTGACTTCCGCCATCACCTTGGGGATGAGTTCCGTGGCTGCTCCGTGGATGGCGTTGAACCACGCCTGCGCTGAAGCCGGGTCCTTGGCTCGGAGCACCACGGTGTGTTTGGCATCAGGTGAATGCAGCTCCAACTGTCTGCAAAACACAAAGCAGAGGATTACATCCAGCAACACAGAGCAAAGAGCTTCTAAATTGTCCAGTGATCTTAAAGAGGAACTGTAACCAAGGATTGAACTTAAAGTGAACATCCGGACTAAAAATCGACTCAGCAGCACTGAAAAGGCCTGGTGTTTCTTTAACAGTTTCACAGCATCAGAACTTTGTTTCTCTTATACAAGCCTCATTTTTAGCTGCACAGAAGAAAACTGCCCGGGCTTTTTTCCCCTGATGCTGTGCAAAGCATGATGGGATTTCTGATGTTGTTGTTCTCCTTCTGCTGTTTTGGTGCAAATTTTTTTTTTGCATTTTGAATTTGACATTTGAAGCCTAGTGTGTGCAGCTGGGAGGGGTAATCAGGACACAGGACAGTTGGAACTGTGTCTCATGCTCCTTGTCACCTCCTTTCAACCAAAAAGATGGCTGCCCCCATGACAAACATGGCAGCCCCCATGAATCACAAACATTTGCATTTTCTTTTAAAACAGGGTGGGTAAGAGATTATATTACCTATCTATTCTAATTAACATAACTAATGTGACTTGATGACAGTATGTTTGTTTAGGCTGAAGTTCCCCTTTAATTCCAATCAGTAGCTGATACTCCCTTTCCCACGAGAAATCTGTACCTTTTCTTTACTAAATCATCAGGGGGTCTGTATGGCTGATATTGTGGTGAAACTCCTCCCACAGTGTGATGTCATGACCATGACTGGAATGAAGTTCAGTTCCTCTTTCCTGAATAATATGAGCTGTATGAGAGCGCACACTTCATTTCTTCATGTTGACGCACACTATGTTAGTCAATGACGCAGCATGTTGAAGCACTTGCACATTTGTTTTTAAAACCTAATTAATTCTGCATGCGTTACATCACATACCGCCAATTTTTTTTCCATTTTTGCCTGATTTGCGATATGTTATGTGCTATGGCTTCCTGGGTCCACCATGCTCCTGTCGCCATTTGCCGGGACCCTCCTTAAAACGGACCTGAACTTAAAATGGACACTGTAGGGGGGTCAGGGGAAAATTAGTTGAACTTACCCGGGGCTTCTAATGGTCCCCCGCAGGCATCCTGTGCCCGCGCAGCCAGTCACCGATGCTCCGGCCCTGCCTCCGATTCACTTCTGGAATTTCAGACTATAAAGTCTTAAAACCATTGCGCCTGCGTTGCCGTGTCCTCACTCCCGCTAATGGCCCAGGGCTCGCTACATGATAGGCGCTGCTCAGCGGCATCCCCCCGCCCGCTTCGATCGCCTTCGACGATCTCCGATCAGGAAATCCTGTTCAAAAAACGGGATTTCCTGGAGTGCTTCCCCCGTCGGCGACGGGGCGGGATGACGTCACCGACGTCAGCAACGCCATTGGGAGTCCCGATCCACCCCTCAGCGCTGCCTGGCACTGATTGGCCAGGCAGCGCACGGGGTCTGGGGGGGGGGGGGGGCGGCGCGACGGATAGCGGCGATCAAGCGAGGGGCAGCGGCGATCGGTGTGCTGACGCAGCTAGCAAAGTGCTAGCTGCGTGCAGCAAAAAAAAAAAGGTAAGCAAATCGGCCCAGCAGGGCCTGAGAAAACCTCCTGCGCGGCTTACCCCGAACGGTTACCGCCAGGAAGGTTAAAGACAGGAGATAAGCTTAGTGAATTGAGGCCATTGTCTTCTACCAACCACCATGGTCACTTAAACTGTTTACCTCAGCTATTTGCCTTCCCCGATTGCCTGTCCTACCCACCCACGCTATGGGCCACTCCTCACCATTGCCACTTTTCACCCCCACTATTTGCTATCCTATGCTGGTCACATGTCCTATCATTGTCATGCCTGTATAGTCACCAGTACCATCCACACCCAGTTTCTGGTACTCTCAAACTTGCTCACTGGTCCTACATGTGTAACTTTTCCACATGATCAACCTGACAACATGACCGACCACACAACCAAGCGATTGCACAACTTGTATTTTCCGCGCAACAACCAACAGAGCAACAAACTCATTTGCATACTGCGCACACAAGTGAACGTCGGACTGCAGGATATGGCCGAAATTCAAAGCAAGCACAAGTCATTCAAATGACTTGTATAGACGTTGCCAACTGCACGATAACAGCCCAACAGTCATGTGAGTTGAACTGCCTGTTGGATCAGGCAAACCGCCTGATATCAGACGCTCATCTAGTCGTTTGTTGTCTAGTTGTGTTTGAGCCATACACCTGCAACAAGCATGCAGCCAATGGAGTCACACCATGTGATCTGCATGCTCACTCTGGGCCAGTGACTTATAGTGTTAGAGGCGGAACATTAGCACAGAAGTCAGGAAACTGGCATTGTTTATTAGATAATGGAGAAGGCAGCGTCCGTATCCCTCTCACAGATGTTTCTTTTCACATTACAGATGATACCAAAAGTGTCTTGTCCCACGAAGTCGCCCCGAAGACCCCGCATCACTCCACTTCCGCCACTTGGCCCCGCCTCCTCTCTCTCCTCCGAGAAAAACAGCCCGGCAATTTAATGCAGTAAATAGCTTGGCATTTTTTCTCGGAGGGGAGGGGGAGGTGGGGCCAAGCGTCGGAAGAGTAGTGATGCGGGGTTTCGGGGCGGCTTCGTGGGACCAGACTCCGGAGGTAAATATAACTTTTCATTACAGCATCGGTGACAAATTTTTATTTTTTGGATGGAGTTCCTCTTTAAGTTTGGAAAAATGGTATTTGTACAGGATCTTCTCAAAAAATTAGCATATTGTGATAAAGTTCATTTTTTTTTGTAATGTACTGATAAACATTAGACTTTCATATTTTTTAGATTCAAATATACACAACTGAAGTAGTTCAAGCCTTTTATTGTTTTAATATTGATGATTTTGGCATACAGCTCATGAAAACCCAAATTTCCTATCTCAAAAAATTAGCATATTTCATCCGACCAATAAAAGAAAAGTGTCTTTAAAACAAAAAAAGTCAACCTTCAAATAATTATGTTCAGTTATGCACTCAATACTTGCTCGGGAATCCTTTTGCAGAAATGACTGCTTCAATGCGGCGTGGCATGGAGGCAATCAGCCTGTGGCACTGCTCAGGTGTTATGGAGGCCCAGGATGCTTCGATAGCGGCCTTTAGCTCATCCAGAGTGTTGGGTCTTGCGTCTCTCAACTTTCTCTTTACAATATCCCACAAATTCTCTATGGGGTTCAGGTCAGGAGAGTTGGCAGGCCAATTGAGCACAGTAATACCATACCTCCCAACTTTTTGAGATGAGAAAAAGGGACACTTAAGCTATGCCCCTGTCACACCCCTCACCACACCTCCAGTCACGCATACCATAAAGATTTCATGAGAAACATATGTTGTTTTATAATTCAAACCACACTGGTCCTTTCTATCCTGGTTCATTTCCCTTCATAGTAACATTTTAATATATCAATTTAAAGGTTGGGAATAAAGTTTAGAGTCAATCAAACACATTTTAGTATAGAAATATATATATTTACATAGAAAGAGGGACAAAGTCCTGAAAGAGGGACAAATGAGGGTGAAAGAGGGACAGAGGGACAGGGCTCCCAAAAAGGGACTGTCCCTCCGAAAAAGGGACAGTTGGGAGCTATGGTAATACCATGGTCAGTAAACCATTTACCAGTGGTTTTGGCACTGTGAGCAGGTGCCAAGTCGTGCTGAAAAATGAAATCTTCATCTCCATAAAGCTTTTCAGCAGATGGAAGCATGAACCCACTTTTGTACCAGAAACAGCGGCAGAAGCACCTGACCTGGGCTACAGAGAAGCAGCACTGGACTGTTGCTCAGTAGTCCAAAGTACTTTTTTCAGATGAAAGCAACTTTTACATGTCATTCGGAAATCAAGGTGCCAGAGTCTGGAGCAAGACTGGGGAGAGGGAAATGCCAAAATGCCTGAAGTCCAGTGTCAAGTACCCACAGTCAGTGAGGGTCTGGGGTGCCATGTCAGCTGCTGGTGTTGGTCCACTGTGTTTTATCAAGGGCAGGGTCAATGCAGCTAGCTATCTGGAGATTTTGGAGCACTTCATGCTTCCATCTGCTGAAAAGCGAGCGCTACGAACTTATGCCTGCTAATTGGCAATGGCACTCGTCCTGCCCTGAGCCCCTGCGGGTTCATAGCGTTCGCTATGCTACTCTGATAAGGTGAGTTAGCTTTGATAACGTTTGCTAACTTTTGGTAACGTATTATAAGGTATGATATTTGTCTTATTACGGTTTAGTGAATCCAGCCCGATAAATGAATGTTTGCGCGCGATCACGTGCGCGTTTCACATGAAGAGCGCACATGATCGCGCGATAACCTTCGCTTATCACGTGAACTAATGCTGTTCGCGTGTAAACTTTGGCGTGCGGCAGAGCACGTGATAACTGCTGAGATAGCAGTTATCACGCTTTTGTGAATCAAGCCCATGATGTACCTGCAAATGAAAATGACATACTTACCTCCCAGTCAGTTCCTCTCAGAAGCTCACCATTTTCTACATGCAACGATTCCTTCCAATTCTGACAAGATTTTGTCAGAACTGAAATATAACAGCTGTTGTCAGTTATAGCTGAAAGGACAACTGATGAGCAAGGTAATGTCCATGTTTCCCTAAAGCTACAGTGGGTGATATTACAGTTTAATGCTGGGCATACATGGGTAGACCCGGCGGCTCGATAAACCGCCGGATCGACTCCCGCCACGTTCCGCCGCCGTCTGGATCGATTCCCGCTTGTCCCCGCGGGCGCTTCCTTATCTTCTGCTCGACTCCCCGCTATTGTCCGCCCGCGGGGATCGAGCGGGGAATCAATCCGGCGGGTCATCGGACCTGTCGGAAATTATCAATCGAGCCATCAGCGGCTCGATTGATAAGAGGGAAACGTACCGTGTATCCCCAGCATTAGAGTGTGCTGACCTGGAAGCTGTTATGGGGTAATGGTCATTTTCAAAATGGAGGACGGAGAATTCTCTTGATCACAGTGGACAAACGGCACGCAGGAGAGGAGAAAGATATTGATGAGTAGACAACATGGGAGGTAAGTATGAGTTGTGTATGGTTATTTTAACTTTTAATTTTCAGTTCAGGTTTGCTCACTTCCACAGCGTCTGAAACTGCGTCACATTTTAAGCAGAAACATTGCAGGTTATCTCGACCTGAACTCTTGCACAGGACAGAAGAAAAACAGAGAGAAATGCACATTGTATGTATTTCAAGAGTTTACTCTGTCTAATTTTCCCTCATCTGTGACTAATCCCAAGATGTAATTTGATTTCTCCCGTGTCAGCTGACTGCCTCGGCAGATAAGCTCATTTGAAAGCACAGGATGTTAACAATATGTCT